>NC_059190.1:8324274-8438413 GCF_020631705.1 Daphnia magna
ACTTGTCTGGTTGTTGGTTAATAACAGCTACTAGAGCCTCCAATCATGCTGTCTATTGCATCATGCTGTTCGTTGCTCGAAGACAAGGTTTTCAGCGTCTTCATTATAAACACACATTGTCATTGCTGATATGTTAGTTGGTCAGACAAGAGGAGTTATAAAGGGACAATCTCACTCCTAACAATGATCCCCTCTTCTTCCTTTTAATTCATCATCTTGTCTCAGATCTTGCTCTACAGTCTTAAATACCGGTTTAAAAAGATCGTTTTCACTCATTCTGTTCTCATTGGTTGTATTACTCTTGACACGTTACACAAGCTTATACTTTAATATAAGTGCATAGTTAAAAATCAAATGACAAGAATAAATATTTGATTATAAAGTTGTCATAGAGAAATATATCGTCTGCTTTCGCCGTGAGGGTAACGGTAGGGAGGGGAAGCCCAGCGACCAATCAGAAAATTGGAAGATAAAAGAAAATGCATCGCGCTGTGCACAAAAGTGCATACCGCTGTAGGCTGCCATCGCCCAGAATCACCACGAAGCATATCTGGGAGCCGTCGCGATGAGCGATATCTAGTTGACATTGGTAAGGGCATCACCAGTGCTTTTCTTGTGGGCAACAGCAGACGAACTCTAAAAAAATTTAAATTAAAATCTTTTCCATTACACTTACGGTAAAAAATTTGAATTATTAATGTTACCGGAATAATATAGTTCATCACCTTGTGTCTTACTATTTCCTATCATAAACCAATTTAGAGATTATTCAACTATAAAAAAAAAATCCAATAGGAGACCCTGTCAAAAAAGGATATGGTTTTCATAAGATGGCGGATAGCAACATTGCTGGACTACAGGAATCCTGTTATCCGCATTCTGCAAGAGGTCTATTGGGGTGTATTAGGTCACAATTAGCTTTCTGATTTTTTATTTTATTTTTAAAATAAAACTTAGACCTTCACTCCTCCTTTTTATTCAAAATAGCCTTAATTTCAATATAAAATGGGGGCTTTTAGTGAAGCACCGGCTCTAGCACCGAACAGCACCGGAAAATAAAAGCAACGCACTGAGTGTCCCAGATCCTCTCTTTTCGGTGAGGGTTTGCGGTGTACCCGATTTGATTTAAATCCGGACTGAGCCCCAAAAATAGCTATTACGCTTTTTATAAAATATTTTCAAAATTATTTGATGTATTTAAAACATGAAATTAAAAAATCCAAATTACATTATATAAAATTTAAAACCATGGATTCCATCAATTTAATAAAACAAAAACTTGTAGAGAATCGGTCTAGTGCGTCTAGAAACTTCCACCAAGTAATAGTTCTAGGAAAGTCTCATACAAATGAACAGAACTATGAAAAAGAAATTAGAAAAAGGCTCACTTTGACGGAGAAAATGGACAACTTTTATTTTTCAGTAAAAGCGACCCTTTTCGTTTGGGTCCTTTTTCATTGGGTCCTTTTTGTCGGTTCTCTTTCATCGTGTCCTTTTTCGTTGAATCTTTTTTTCCGCCAATCTCGACGACATTGTCATTTTTTCATTAAAAATCGAGGAGCATTTTTCTAATTTTAAAACTGTTTCTTCCCTCTTAGAGAATTTACACCTAAAAATGAAACTGCTGAAATGTACATTTTTAGCGCAATCTGTTTCGTACTTTGGGCACGTAATCACGGCTGAAGGGATAAAACCAGATCGTGCTAAATGTTATCTAATAGGAAATTCAGATTTCTAACTATCATGAAAGTTATTCATAATTAGCCAAAATTACACTTACAATTCACTGACGTTTTGACAGGCATGTTATACTGCCGACATGCCCCATGTTGCCAGGTATTAACTTGAATCAACCCAGATTGTAATAAAACAAACTATTTCTTACTGGTTTAATATTTAATGAAGATTAATCAATTGCAAACATTTAATAAAGGAAAAAATTCTCTGAATATGCAGATTTTTTATTTATGATATGCATATCACATAAAGAGATAATTGATATAAAACAAACGGGCAACAATTGTGGATTTGCCACCAAAGAATTTCTAAATTCTTTTATTACTAAACTATTTGTGATACAGTTGTATACAGTGCCCACCAAATGATTAAGAACACCCCCCTCTATTTCCATGTATTCTTATGGTGCAACGTGTGTCAGTAAAATTCAAATAAATATTTAACGTCTAGAGATAGAATTTTATTTTATTTTTTGCTGATCAAAAGAAGAATAGATCTTTAATTTCCTCACACTTGACTTTTTTGTAGGATTAAACCCCACGCCCCTACACACTCGTTCATCGAAGGACACAAGCTCTTTCCCTAATAAGTGCTGTGTTAAAACCGCGTTTTTCACCAATGAATTTTGAACTACGCGAAATTAATGTTTTTTGCACTAACAAATGCGGCGTTCTTTATTTAATAGGATCCGTTTTCGTCAAATACCTTGATATAATGAGGTTATCCTTCACGAATGGCTTGAACGGCATCGACACGAGCGCACCATCTGGTCACCGAAAAATATTTTGGAACTTTATGTTTTCTTCCTATGTTTTAATATCACTTCAAGCTGGTGGAGAGGCGGATAAGAAATTGTAGATTTCTTGAATCAAACCAAAAAATTTAACACAAGCTCCGTTGCATTCAGCCGCGCAAACTTCTACCAAATTCAAAGAATGGCCACCACACGAGACATAATTAGTTTTGGTCTTTCTTTCTTTAATGTGTGCTTGTAGTCCGTTGTAAATTCCGGAATATTTGATGCATTATCGTAGGACTGTCCAAGTGTCCACGACAGTCTTCAACCTTGATCGCGTGCTCTTTAAGCTTTTCATTACTAGATTTTCCATCGGTGGTCCTGTGTCAGTGTTTTGCATCTGACGATTTTTGAAAGATAAGTTAAAATTGCAAATTTCAGTATATTGAAAAGTAAGATAAAGAAAATATTTTCCAAAAAATACAAAGATAACGAGCCCAAGTAACACACTTTATTGGGCCGATGTCGGCCCGATCGATATTTTGGTTGGCAATATCGGCCAACTTAGCCGACTCTCCTCCGACTCTCAGCCGACCATTTAAAAATTGCCAAGTTTTTATGTTGGCGTCCGATATTGGGCCGACATCAATATGAGAAACAATCCTGATTAATTTTTTTTTACGTCTTTATCCCCTAACATTTTTGTAATAAAATAAAATGTCAGCATTTTGATAAAGATCCAAATGGTATTTTAATTCAGACGAAAAATACATATCATAATCATTATAGAATCAAAATTTTTCGATAAATATTTAGAAAGAGTGATGGGTTGGATCAATATCGCCAAGTTGATCTAAATAAAAGGAAATTTTAAATGTGATTTTATGAAATAAAGTGAATACGTAATGACTTCCCTTTTTTATTTTTGTTTCATCTGCTTGGAACAAGACTTCTAGAAAATTAAAAATATTCATAAATTTCAGCATTATTTAGGATTGTAACGTACGTAACTTACGTATGGGTTTTCTCCCAAAACGATGTCGATGAAAATTGATGCGACGAATTTATCAAAACTGGTGAATTAAGGGCATTATCACATATTTGGTAGAAGGTTTAACTACCATACATTTTTTAGCAGATGTTTCAAACAAAGCTTTTGGCCAAGACGTTATGTTGCTATTTACTGCGATGATTGGTAAACTCCAACTTTGCTAGATTCAATCGGTTCAGTATAATAATTCGAAAGTTCGAAAAATGTTTGCCCAAATATGTGAGTAATAGTAGTAGTAATAGTGAGTAATAGATGTAACTTTTACAATGAAACCATTCCTCAGCATACAAAAAGCATTTGCCTTTGAACTACGGATAATAGTACGCCAACTGAAACCTTCTTTTCGATTGTTATTTATCGGTTCCGTTTCGAAAGCGTCATATTCTGAAAGTCTGCGAGCAATCTGTGCTAGTTCGCTATATCCTTATCTAATAAGTCCTTTAATAGAACCCAAAAAAGACTCAAACGGATATGCACTGAAAGATTCTAATGATCCATGAACTCTACAGTCATTGGCAAGATGAGAAAGTGAATGAATATTGTAAACAAGATGGTGATCGCCATACAAAACCTCAAACTGATCGACAAAATATTTAAGGAGTTCATCAGCATATCGAATGTTTTCTTCAGTTAAATTTTCTGATGTGAGCAAACGAATTGCGACGTGTAAATTCAAAAAATGTTCATACCTTTCCTTCCCTAATACCTGCTTCAAAACAATCGGGCCTACATATAAAAGAAAGGAACGAAACTCCACTGCCTTCCACTTACTCAGTTCTTCCATGCTTCTTCTTTTCCTGTGAAATTCAAAGGGATGCGCAATTCTAAGTTTTTGAAGAAGCATATTTACCCTTTTCCTCTGATTTTTGTTCAACGATAACGACTTTTATTTGTTCTATCACCTTTGTATAAAATAGTCAAGTAACGTTTGACAACACCAAGATATACAAGATGCATAGGATCTAGTGGGAAATCAAAAACCATGTCAACATTAATCAAGTCGAGGAAAGGCGAAACATATTTGTGGTGAGATTCATCGTCCATAACACGAAAAGAATCATTGGTGCGCAGATACTCGGAAGGGATCAAAATCTCTGGGAAAACTCTTTTTTTTTTTAAATGAACGCCCCGTTGACAACAACGTTAACAACCACTGTAGCCACCGTGGCCAACGATTCCTTTAACGAAACTACGAGCCGGAGCATCACAAATAAAAGATTCTGTTCTAATTCCCATTACGTTTCCATCTACTAAAATTCCCTCATCTGTAAGTTTCCTTAACTCTTTTATAAAAGTATCAAGGAATTTTTTCGCACTCTTTGGCTTGGAACTACCACAAAAAATGGCAACCGCAAATGGCGAATCATTAACTGAATTAACGACTCGACAAGAAATCACCCAAAAGGATTTGTTAGTACTGCGATGCAAAGGAATTCCGTCGATGTTAAACTGTTGCTTGATAACCTGATATCCATCCCCCGATGGTTTTAATCCACCCTTAATTTTGATCAAAATACGCTTTTCTAATCCAAAGTATGCCATATTTGAAGTCTGAAGCGATGCTTTACGAACTGTTTTCAAAAGAGTCCTAGCTGTTAATGGCAACTTAGGATGACCATTTTTTTTTAAACTCC
Source organism: Daphnia magna (assembly GCF_020631705.1). Lineage (NCBI taxonomy): Eukaryota > Metazoa > Arthropoda > Branchiopoda > Diplostraca > Daphniidae > Daphnia > Daphnia magna. Next base: position 8,329,433 of record NC_059190.1, read on the forward strand.
AAGAATTTTTTCAATGTGTTTATGAGGAGTCTTACACGTCAGAAATGTTTTTGCCAAATCTTCCCTGAACTCTAAATCAGCGTCTTCTTTAAACTCAAATACACTCAATGACTCATCAACCTCACCATTGATTTGTAGGCTCTCGTTCCCTGATGATAGAAAAATGTGATTGTTTAAATTTTCCATACCATCTGTTAAAGAAATACCTGACTGTTCTAATTCAAAATCAACTGTCTGACACTGCTGAACCATCATTTCCGTGTCTGATTCTTCAAAATCAAAACCACATTGATTTCTAATTTCTTGATTGACATTTACATGAATATTTAAAAATATATCTCTATGATCACCTCTATGCCTGGGCTCAACAGAAACAAATGGAGTAGAGAATATTTTCCTATAAACACTAACTTGCCGGCGCAAGGCGTGACGAGATTTAGAGAAAACGGGTGGCATTGTAAACAAAATTAAATCCATACAACCGTTTTAGATGTCTTGAATCACTGCAATCGATATTTGTAGTTCTGAGAAGAACTGAGAAAAAATAAATGAAGTGTTAACAGTAAATCAAGAGTAATGAAATGACACAGCGAGTATGAAAGCAACCACTTTGGAGGAAAATAAGAAAGATACTGTTTGTCTGCAATATACAGCGTTGCATGGTTGCAACGCCACAGAAGTTGTAATGCTGTAGTGTAGGTGGCGTTGTTCTTTACCTTCTTTTCTGGCACACAACATTAAAAATGGAAAAACTTAAAAAACACTTCTGATTTAGTTGATAAAGAAAAACATTAAATTTCAAATAGCAGTTGTTAACAATAAGTTTTTGCTTTTTAATTTTGGAGCGACGGCAGAGACATTTTTTGTTGTTGCTTAACCCTCGATGATTGCTTAACCCAAATTTCCCATCCCACTTGATTCAGACACAAAGACAGACGTATCAGCTGACTTTACTTATGGCCGAACGTCCGTGATCGAATTTGTTGTCTTTGTGCTTTGTATCAGGTAAGTCCTCCTTTCATTTGATTGCATCATTATATGTTTACTGAGGGGTGTCTTTGTGCTTTGTATCAGCCAAATAGATGTCCATTAAGATATGCACGTGAAGAGTCATAATTATTGAGCTACGAAACATTGGTCCTTCGAACCGGAGGTTATCATTTGGCTGTACTTCACGCACGTTGTTTCAATCTGGGAAACACGTTTCTCTCAAGTAAGATAGGATGGGGAGAGGCCGTCCGAAGAGGAAAGTTTCACCTTCACCACCTACTCCATCACCAGTCCAACCCACTACTGAACCTGACACAGCTGTAATCGAACTGGAGCAGAAGAAGAAATTAAGGAAAAGGATGAGAACGCAGCTAACTAACTTCTTCAAAGTCACCAATGAGACCGTCCAGCAACGAGGTTCGAGAACAGCAGTAACCACACTTTTAGAACAAGCATCGTCGGTTATGAAGGCCTCCAACGCCCTAAACGACGAGTTGGAACTGAATTCGGCCAACAATGAAGACTATCAGAAACAGTTCCAGAAGCAGCTCAACTACGTCAAGAGTCTCGCCGACACAAAAGAGATAGTGGAGGAGTATCTCAGAGAAAGAATGGGAGAAGCTCCATCAGTCATCAGTAACCAGATCCATCAACAAGTCGTCACCCCATCGCGAACACCTTCAACTCACGTAAGCAGTCAACATTCTCATAATACCAGGTTCCCAGATTACCAGCTGTCGGTGTTAGAAGAAGAAGGAAGTCAGTTTTCGGAAGTTCGAGGTGTAGAACCAGCCCCTGATGACTGGATAGATGACTACAAGGCAGGCCGACGTGCGGGCGAGCCAATCACGAGAGAGGTGGGATGGAAAACAACTGTCAAAACTGATCTCGGTCCATACTCAGGTTCAGCACTTGAATGGTTCACCTGGATCGACCTGTTCAAATCACTTGTGCACGATTCGAACTGCTCACCGGGAGAGAAGCTGGCCATTTTAAGAAGAAATCTTCAGGGGGACTGTCAAGATATCGTTTACGGATTAGGAGGAGGAGAGCCCGCTTATAAGGAAGCATTACATCGCCTCAAACAAGATTGTGGCAGAAGAGATGTCATGAGAGCTGCCCATATGCAAGCAGTAGAGAAATTGGATCCCGGAAGAGGAGCTCTACCCAAAAGGTATGCTGAGAGAATCAGAACACATCTGTTCGACTTAAGAAGAATTGGTGGCAGCAACTCAGTCGATATCATAGAGAAGATTTGCAGCAAACTCTCCGTACATGACCGACTCGCATGGAACGATTCGAAGCGATCCAGAGAAGAAACTAGAACCTTGGAGCAGTTTGGTGAATGGCTCTGTTTCAGAGCAGCTGCCTACAGGACTCCTTACGACGTCGCTTCAGATCAACAACAACAACCACAGCGAGAGCCCGGTAGGCAGCGGGCTCGAACGAACCATGTCGCCACCAACCGACCTCCTCACAAGTGCTACAAATGTCAGCAAGGTCATCGCATCGATGTATGTGAGTCGTTCAAATCCCTCTCCATTGAAGAAAGAATTAATTTCGTCAAACTACACCGCCTATGTTACGGATGCCTTCGTCCCTTCCATTCAGCGAAAGTTTGTCGCAGCTCTAAGATATGTGGTGTTAACAACTGTAAACGTAGACATCATTCTCTCATTCATCAAGAAGAGCCGATCAACCCGACCTCTGTGGAGACGTATACGGGCAGTACTGCCTGCGCCCAGATTGCTTCAAATCATCGAGTCGTCTTTGGAGTTCTTCGAGTCAACGTTCGGGATCGATCGGGCCGATGGAAAACAGCCAATTTATTCTACGATGAAGGCAGCGACACGTCGCTGGTGAGAGAAGGATTCTTACGCCGACTAGGATTCAAAGGCAAACCAATCCTACTCGAGATTTCTGGTGTCCGGGCGGAGATAAGTCATTTTAAGTCAGAACAAATTGCTCTTAATATTGAACTTTCATCTGGAGGAGCTGCTTGTGTGAACGTCGCATCTCTTCCCATCGTCTGCGATCCGAAACCCTTGACCAACTGGGCCGACAAGAAGCGCAACTGGATTCATTTAAAAGATCTACCCTTGGAGGAGAGTGGAGGTCGTATTGACATTCTACTGGGACTTGACCACAGTCATCTCGTCATTCCTTTGGACGTTCGCAGTGGAGCAGACAACGAACCCTACGCGTTTAAATTGAAATTAGGATGGATTGTAAGAGGAGTACTGGGAGAAGCTGATCCGAAGCAATCCGCCCGGATCAACGTGATTTCATCTTGCAACATATCTGACTTAGATACGGCCATTCGTCAATTTGCGGACACGGAATCATTTGGGACAGAATACAAGAAGGATCGGATGACCCCAGAAGATCAAGCAGCCATCGACATTGTCGCCGGAGGAACGCGACAACTGGAAGTAGGTTACGAAGTGGCGTTGCCATGGAAAGCGGCCTCACCTGGCCTACCCGTCAACCGCCAACTGGCCGTCTTTAGAGCCCCTAGCTTATTCAAGAAGTTCGAGAAGGATCCCGTCTACAAAGAAGATTATGCGAAGGCTATGAAGAAGTATTTTGAAAAGGGATATGCCGCTAAGGTTCCAGTGCTAGAACTCAACACCCCTAAACAGTATTTCCTCCCACATCATGGCGTTTATAAGAAAAGTTCAAGAAAGCTGAGAATTGTGTTCGACTCCGCAGCCGTTTATCAAAACCGTTGCCTTAATGACGCGCTTCTCAGCGGCCCTGCCTGGCAGGTTCAGCTTCCATCAGTTTTAATCCGTCTCAGAGAAGGAAGAATCGCCTTCGCAGCCGACATCGAAGCGATGTTTAGCAGAATTCGTCTCCGCCCAGAAGATGCAGTTTATCACCGGTTCCTCTGGAAGGAAGAAGGATCAGAAGAATTTACCACCTATCAGATGAATCGATTGTCATTTGGTGACAAATGTTCACCATTCGTCGCGATCGCCACCATCCGAAGAGTAGCAGACGATCATGGCGCAGAGAAACCGGAAGCGGTAAAGGCGATCAAGGAAAATATGTACATGGACGACTATCTGGACAGTGCGAGAGACCTAGACGAAGCCGTTAAACGCGCAAAAGATGTGAAGCAGATCCTAGTCCAGGGAGACTTTCATTTCCATTAATGGATTTCAAATGTTCCGGCATTTTCAGCAATACTCAATTCCGAGTCAACGATTACGTAAAGCGACCATGAAATAAAGGTTCTCGGAATAAGATGGAACACCGAACTTGATCATTTATCTCTTGTTATTGGTGGAGCAGACCATGTTATTTACAATCGATTCGGCATTTCAAGTTTCGTCTCCAGCATATTCGACCCTCTTGGATTCGCCTCACCATGGATCGTCAAGGCAAAGATCAAGTCCAGACAGCTCAGTACTAAAGGTGTCACCTGGGAAGAAATCATCGCAGAGGATGACCAGACCTGGTGGAGAGAATGGATTACGTCGCTCAACACGATAAAGGAAACGGCGATCCCACGGTGTTTATTCCCGGATGAAGAATTGATCACGAGTTCCGAGCTACACGTCTTCAGCGACGCATCAGAGGAAGCGTTTGCGTCAGCAGTGTACCTGAGACATACCTACTTATCCGGCCAAGTCATCATTCATTTAGTGATAGCCAAAACCAAATTGGCTCCAAAGAAGGTTCTGTCCATCCCGAAGCTGGAGTTACAAGCCGCTTTGATGGGTGCAAGATTAGCCGACTATGTAACCAACTCTCTGACCAGACCGGTTACTAGAAGAAGATTTTGGACGGACAGTTCCTGTGTAAGAAATTGGATTAGGTCGACAGCCGCGTACTACAAACCATTCGTCTCTCATCGACTGGGGGAAATCCAAGTACTGACAGAGTCTTCTGAGTGGAGATTCGTACCCGGCCGTATAAATTGTAGTGATCTAGCCACCCGTTCGTCAATTGAAACCATTCCTGACGTTTGGTTCAAGGGTCCAGAGTTCCTGTATCAACCCGAAGAGGAGTGGCCCATCGATTTGCCCTGGATGTCCGTCGTGGAAGAAATAAAATCAGCCCGGACCTTCCTTGCCGAAGTTGAAATCCGCCCGCAAATGGACTGGTCATCTCTACAGTTCGGTCCAAACGATTTACAAAATGTTATCCAAGGGAACCACAACACATCGAGATACTACAACGATGCCAAGAAGAATCGTTTGAAAGAGAACTACGAAGAGTGAAGGAATCAAAAGAGCTCCATTCATCGTCAAGCCTTCTTTCCCTCACACCGTTTATCGGAAAGAATGGATTATTGCGACTGGGTGGCCGAATCGGGAGAGCACCATTGCCGTATGAAAATCTGCATCAAATCATCTTACCGGGAAATCATCCACTCACCGACAAGATCGTCGACGCATTCCATCGCGGTTATCGTCACGCCGGGATAGAATTCATTTTAGCTCGCATCCGCGAACATTTCTGGATCGTGGGTGGAAAGGAAGCAGTGAGAAGAGCTAAAGAAAGGTGTTTGGAATGTCGGCGGAATCGATCGAAACTAGCTTCTCAGCTCATGGGAGAGCTTCCGTTCTACCGCCTGGAAATGTACACTCCGCCATTCACGCGAACCGCCATCGACTATTTCGGTCCGCTTTTTGTTGGTTTCGGTCGAAATCGCACGACAAAACGTTATGGAGTTTTAATCACGTGTTTGGTCACACGAGCCGTGTATCTGGACTTATCTCTTTCACTCTCAACCGTCGATTTTCTTATGGTGTTCAGAAGATTCATCGGTATCTATACTACCCCAAGATGTGTCTACTCTGACAATGGGACCAACTTTGTAGGTGCAGAAAAGGAGCTAGTGCAAAATGTAGAAACCCTAGGAAAAGATCAAGCTCTTCGCGATTTTCGTCCGGATCCGACGGCTCCGCCAATTGAGTGGAAATTTCAACCACCCAGCGCCCCGCACTTTGGTGGTGCCCACGAGAGCCTCGTCAAGTCAGCGAAAAGAGCGTTGTACGAAGCGCTAGATCAAGAAGCCAAGAAACATCGCTATTGTAACACCGAGGAATAACGCTGAGACTCAAGTAGCGATTAAGTTTGTATTCATTGTCGGTGCGCTCCCCACACACACAGTACTAACAAACAGTTACAACTAGACTGGGGGCACAGCAAGGGACACACACAAGTATTTATGTACTAACGTAGGCCTCAGCTACCGGGAGAAATATCTGCTGACAAGACTGCCGGACATCTCGGGTAGAGTTGCGGTCAATAGCCGATACAGAAGCGCCGGACGTGACAACTAGTCCATGGGGCCTCAAATAACCGCGACATCTCCCTCCTTAGATAGCGAGTCGTCCCGACCGCTATTACTTTCCTATAAGACTCTATATCCCAAAAACTCAACATACCATGGGGAACATTTGACCCCTCTACACTCTACAAAGACAATACCTTGCCAAACATCAACCGAGAGAGAGAGGAAAAAAAAAGTACATGAGTTCATAAAATAACATAAGTTGGGGGATTTTTCCACTTTCAGCAAGTCAACCGCTCCTGCCATCGAAGAATTTCCATGCAGTGTCGCTCTTCTCTACCAATTGGGTCTTCAACTTGGCCAAGTCCTCCCCTCTGCTTCTCCTTCTCCGGCTGCTTTCACGCCGCTCTTTTTCTTCTCTACATTAATTCCTCCAACATTCTCTCGATCTTTTCCAACCTCGTTTCTACCGTTGCATCTTGCTGCGATGGGTCATACGTGGGTTTTTCCTCCCTTCCCATAACTCCCAGCATTCTCTCGATTTTTTCCAACCTCGTTTCTACCGTTGCATCTTGCTGCGATGGGTCATGCGTGGGTCTTTCCTCCCTTCCCATAACTCCCATAGCCCACTCGTATTGCTTCCCTCGATCGGTCATCTCCTGGAAGCGTTTTACTTCTTGGAGAAACTCATTGCAGTTGGTGGGCTTTAAACTCCATAGTTTTTCTAGGACACTAGGACGCAAACCCTGCCAGAGACGTGCTAGCTTCGTGGCCTCAGCCATATGCGGATCTACCCTACGGCATAGATCGAGCACATCGTAGTAGTATTCTAGGGTCGATTCTTCACTTCCCTGCTTCCTCCCGCGCAGTTTAACCTCGTTATGTTGCACATAGTTTACGGGCGTAAACTGTGTTAACAGCGCTGATTTTACTCCTGCCACCACCGGGGGCCCCTGTGCGTCTGACCACGCAGCGGGAAGGTTGCCTGATGCCTCCATGCATGCATACCATTTACCCGCAGCCCCTTCTAACGACAGCTCGATGTGGTCCCTGAGCTCGTTTTCACCCCACCGGTTGTATCTCCCCACCTTTTCGTAGCGATGGATCCAACTTACTACGTCTTCCCCATCCCGCCCGGTGAATGTGGGGGGAGTCTGGAATTTAATCTGGGCCGCCATCCCTACGGGATTAAGGGGTGCGACTACCCCAGCTACAACAGGATTTCTGGCGGCCCTGCTGCGTAGCAATCGAGCGCTTACCACCGAGGATCTGCGCCGAAAAGCCTCAAAATCCCCACTCTAACTCCCCTTCACTGCTTTCCGAATTGGAGCTGTCCTCGCCGTCAGCCCACGCTACAGTTTCTTCCTCGCTAATACTAGCTTTATGTTGCCCCAAATTACTTTCTCTCGTTATTACCCGTGTACGGTCTTCCCACCCGGATAATCCTCCTGGCACACCTACACAGTCGTCCACTCGACTCCCGTTCCTTCGCACAAGGTTACTCGGGTTGAGGGTTTCGACGATACCACCTACAATTGCTTGATCAACCCTTGGCGCAAATCGCCCAAACTCGTCGCGAGGGCGTTGTCTTCCCCTGGCTCTACCAGCACCCCCACTCATCTACTGCCTTCTGACTATTTGTCTAAAGCCCGATCCTCAGATCGCCCACAACGGTAACCTACCGCCTCCCGACGAATGACTCTTCGTCTAAATCCGATCTTCCGATCGCTCACAACGGTAACCTACCGCCTCCCGACGAACGACTCTTCGTCTAAATCCGATCTTCCGATCGCTCACAAGCGGTAACCTACCGCCTCCCGACGAACGACTCTTCGTCTAAAACCCGATCATCAGATCGCTCAGAACGGTAACCTACCGCCTCCCGACGAATGACTCTTCGTCTAAATCCGATCTTCCGATCGCTCACAACGGTAACCTACCGCCTCCCGACGAATGACTCTTCGTCTAAATCCGATCTTCCGATCGCTCACAACGGTAACCTACCGCCTCCCGACGAATGACTCTTCGTCTAAATCCGATCTTCCGATCGCTCACAACGGTAACCTACCGCCTCCCGACGAATGACTCTTCGTCTAAATCCGATCTTCCGATCGCTCCCAACGGTAACCTACCGCCTCCCGACGAACGACTCTTCGTCTAAACTCCCGATTTTTCAATCGTTACCGGCGGTGATCTACCGCCTTGCAGCGCACCACTGTCCGCCTCTACGCCCCCTTAATCACCACTAGGTCCCACCTACCTCCCCAGAAATTCTTATGGCCGTCCCCGCGCTATCACATCCTAATCGCCTGTCACACGGCCGGTGCTGTGGCTTCGTACCCCAACAGTTTAAGGCGCATAGGCCAGTTGGGTCGACGACTCTCGGAAGCCCCTGACAGCCTCCGCCTCCGCACAACTAGAGCACAATAGAATGAAACAGCGCAAAGACTTACCACAAGTTCTGCATCTCCACCATGTAGATCATGTCACCCATCCGAAGAGACGATGCGTACGCTGTTATTCGAAGTGGCGGGATTGCTAAACACTCGCCCTCTCACGCAGCTAAGCCCTGATCCGTCCGATCCACGTCCGCTTACACCAAATGATCTGCTGAATCGTCCGTCAACGAGCCATTTTCCCACTGGCTCTTTCAAAGACGCCCTACCTTCAGAACATTATCGATGTTTGCGTCGTGCCGTCAACATATTTTGGGATCTTTGGAAAGGTCCGTATCTACAATCCCTTATAGCAAGAAAGAAGTGGAAGAAAGAAAAGAGAAACTTTGCTGTGGGAGATCACGTTTTGATTGCCGACCCGAATCATCCAAGAGGAATGTGGAATCACGGAGTCGTTTCCGAGGTTTTCCCGGGACCCGACAATTTAGTTCGAGTCGTCAACGTTAAAACAGAAGCCGGCCAATCACTCCGCCCGATCACTCGCCTCTGCTTGCTTACACCAGCTGATAATTCCGTCCAGCCAGAATCCAGCTAGACGGACTTAGGGGGAGAATGGAGCGACGGCAGAGACATTTTTTGTTGTTGCTTAACCCTCGATGATTGCTTAACCCAAATTTCCCATCCCACTTGATTCAGACACAAAGACAGACGTATCAGCTGACTTTACTTATGGCCGAACGTCCGTGATCGAATTTGTTGTCTTTGTGCTTTGTATCAGGTAAGTCCTCCTTTCATTTGATTGCATCATTATATGTATACTGAGGGTTGTCTTTGTGCTTTGTATCAGCCAAATAGATGTCCATTAAGATATGCACGTGAAGAGTCATAATTATTGAGCTACGAAACAAATTTCTTATATTGAATATTCTAAATAGATGTGGTTAGCGTTGAAAACAATTGACAATCAACTGTCAAGAAGAGTGGTTGCGTCTTCTTCTTGGCGTTTCGATTTAATCAAAATGCTTTATTTCATAATGGACAGACAATCAATCGTAAGTCAATTTCACGACTTTGTTAATTGAATTATGTGTTTAAACTATTTTTATTAAGATGGTTCCCAGACGTAGTAAAAGAATTACGGCTGGGAAGCCAGCAAAAAACCTAACTTTTAGCGAGTCCTATCTGCGACAGAGATCAGTGAAGTCGAAAGTAAAAAAAGTCAGAGGTATTATATTGAAATTCCCAGTCTTGAAGTTTATAAATTAATTGTTCCATCATAGAAATAGGAATGTGTCCTCCAAAGACGTTGGCCAGAGTAGCTGTTGGTAAACCAAAAAACCAGCCGTTGAATGCTTTAATAGTTCAATTAACAGCCCACCTGTCATTTCATCCAACAGTTTACGGGAACAGTTAAGTGCTAACAACAGAAACCTCAACAATTGTGAGTGTAAATTTTACTCGTATAATCATTCACTTCATAACTATATGTTCTTGTATATATTAGTTCATGTCTCACCAGACAGCTCACCTAAGAGCAAACTAGTTTCAACAATAGAGACATCAACAATTGTGAGTATAAATTTTATTTGCTTGAATCATGCCCTTGCTAACTGTATATTTTCTTTGATTTAGATAATGTCTCACCAGACAGCTCACCTAAGAGTTTGCGTCAACATTCTCAACAGCAAAATCGTTCCAACAATAGAGACATCAACAATTGTGAGTATTAATTTTATATGCTTGAATCATGCCCTTGCTAACTTTATATTTTCTTAAATAAAGATAATGTCTCACCAGACAACTCACCTAAGAGTTCACGTCAACATTCTCAACAGCAAAATCGTTCCAACAATGGAGACATCAACAATTGTGAGTATTAATTTTTATTTGCTTGAATCATGCCCTTGCTAACTGTTTATTTTCTTTAATTTAGATCATGTCTCACCAGACAGCTCACCTAAGAATTTACGTCAACATTCTCAACAGCAAAATCGTTCCAACAATGGAGACATCAACAATTGTGAGTATTAATTTTTATTTGCTTAAATCATGCCCTTGCTAACTGTTTATTTTCTTTAATTTAGATCATGTCTCACCAGACAGCTCACCTAAGAATTTACGTCAACATTCTCAACAGCAAAATCGTTTCAACAATAGAGACCTTAACAATTGTAAGTATTAATTTTATTTGCTAGAATCATGCCCTTGCTAACTTTTAATTTTCTTTAATATAGATCATATCTCACTAGGGAGCTCACCAATAAGTTCAAGTCAAAATTCTCAACAACAAACTAGTTTTGCACCCATTTCTAGCACACCGGTCCATAAACGAACCTTAATTAAGGAGACACAATCGGATAGTAATTCCTTGAGGGTTTCCCGCATATCCCATCATAAAGGACACGGTAATTATTTTAAGATGTAATAATGAAATGTATCCTTAAAATGATTTTTGTTTTCAGATACTGAACCATCCGCTTCGAATATTAAGCTACCAAATGAGATCGTGGACTACCTAACAAAATCAATGGTCCGACAGGACGAGCTTTTTCGAGTAGTTCAGTCCCTGGTTGCTAGTAGACCAATCACTACGTCTGAGGAAGAACACGACGATTTCGTAGAAAAACTTCCCGATTTCCCTATTTCTTCTATGGAAGACTTTCTTTCATTGGAGAGGGAGCTGCTTCAAAAACGTTTCAAGATATATTTTGTAAGCTTATTTCCATTTTTTTAATGTTCTCATTTAAAGCAAGTTATTTTTTTTCTATTAAGGTTCGTTACCTTATATCTTTGGGAGGTGGTACTCTTGCTGATTCTTCCAAGCTTTTATTAAGGCATTGCTTAGACAAGGTTGTTGCAATCGAATATAGCCACCAAGGAAAAGGAAAACTGAAAAAAAAACCTTTGAACGCAACTGAATTTTACAAAGCATATAAAGGTAAAGTCAACTAAAATATTTTTAAAAGGTATTTATTCTTTATTATTTTTTTTAGTTGCACTTCGTAAGCGCCACAAGAAAATTTACGATAATTCAACGGTTAATAACTGCATTGTAAATTTCCTGCGTGGTTCAAAGGATCGCAAAGGCGGAAGGAACCAAAGGCGTAAGATTGCTGGAGAAGATGAAGAAAACAAAGAAAACGATAACATCACAGACGAAGAAAATGAAGACGAAGAAAATGAAGACGATGAAATTAATATCCAAGGGACTTCGGATGAGGACTGAAAATTTATATTAGTTGATCTGTTTTTTCAGTTTCCGTTTGTTCATTTTTTGTTAAAATAAGTAAATGTTACAAATACAACAATGACCGATGACTTCTTCTGTAATATATTCTTTTGCAAAATAATTAAGAATAAAAATAAAATAAAAAAAGTAAATACCGAAATTGGTAGGATACAGTGCATGGGTTCCGTATCGGTGCGACCTCGGTCGGGATATCGGGCCTACTCAGATCGGTGCGCCAAACTGAGCTCCAGCCGATATCGGTTTAGGTTGGCACGTGATATCGGCTAGGTACAAATGCCAACACGGTCCGATATCGGACCGACAACGTGTGTTACTTGGGAGAAAATAAGAAAAAAAAGTAATGATACAGATAATTTTACTTTATCTAATTTTCTAGAGACATCGATAAGATTAGATAAAATAATGCGAAAAAACAAAAAAGGATGCACTACACAATTTTTTTGCTGTTTCAAACAAATACGTCCTCGTCATCGACTTGATTCTCTTCCTCCTCGAGCATTATTTTGACTAAATGTTCTCACACCTGGAATTGCACCTCTTCTCATTTTATTGATTTTCAACCAATCACAATTACAATTAATATTAATTATTAGAGTTGACTTAGTCGTTACCACACACAATTACTTAAGCAGACAATAATAATGGATTATAATAAAGCAATTAGAACGTGCCTAATCCGATATAACATTCTATTTATTTTATATTATTAATTTATACATTTTTAAAGGAATGTAAATTGTCTAGTTATCTTAGATAATATTGTCACACTGGTTGTATTTAAACAAGCACAAACGAATACAAGGGAGAATTAAATCTAAACAATAGTTTTACTCGAACAAAAAGGGGATAACCATTACCAAAAATTGGAGAAATGTCTGAAGACCTCTAGGGAATCCAGGGAACTCCTCTAACGGAGCCCAGCTCCGTGAGCTCACCCGATGGAGACTCCTCTGACGCAGATTCGGGGCAGTGTTTTATACCGTCGCGCGAATTACTCCCCTTCCGGACTGCGCATCTGCGCATCTTTCTTAGAGCGGACTTCTCCCGATAATTTCTTCACCACGATCGCAGTGTTGTCCAAGGAGCGGATGACTCATCTCTGCGAAGAGATAACCAATCTCCCTTTTCACCCGTGAAAATATCTTTTATATTTTAGAAAAAAATGAAAAAATAAGATAAAGATAAAGTATATTTTCCATTAATCTTCTGATAAAAAAGATATAAAAAAGATTTCGATTTTTTCTTATCTTGTATTAGCCAGATGCACATACAGGACCTGTATGGCCAGACATTGGTATGATGCCAATAAAACGTTCTACATGAGTCCCATCTTCCTGCACGTAGCAAAAGACGAAGGTAAGTTGATCCACGTGAGACACGTCGGGTGTTGAATCGAATACAATGGAATAGTATTTAGCTTATTTTAATTGGTTCATAATAAACTCCATTACAGCGTCTCCAAAAAGTTGAATAAACTCTTTACAAATAGTAGCCGACAAATAAGAAACATTTCACTTTCTTTTGTTGCCATACTGTTTGATGCGGCTAGGTAAGAATGGGTCATACTCAGTAATAAGTTCCAAGAATGCTAAGTAATTATCGTTCTTATTATGCAATAATTTAGCCTGTCACGTCTGACGTGACTGGTTTATTTATTACCACCAAAACACTCAAAAGGTACAGGGTTAGTCAAGAACAAGGGGAAAGTTTCTGGCCAGACTTGTCATGGGTGGTACATAGGTTATAGTGTTATGATCCGTCAGCCAGTCACGTCGGCTGCCCGGATATGGAAAGAACAATTAAAAGAAAGAGAGGAAGAACAGATCATGGATTACTCACGGTTTGGGAGACATCGTTCCGGCGTCAAGTAGGGTTGTACGGTTACTGCTGTGGCACGGCTGACGGACGAACGGGGCTGGCGCTGCGAAATGGTGCTGGTGGGAAGGATGAAATAAGGCTGACGAGTAAGGTACTAAACAGTTTAATTGTCTTCCTCTCCTCGGCCCTACACACAGTACGTCGAGACACTACACACTACGGTCTACTGTTACTCACGATTGCTAAGAAGCGACTGACACGGGGGCGAAAGAGATTTGGGTTTTATACTGCATCTCGGTTTGGGGACGCTAAAGTTGGCGTGGGTCATAAAAAAGAAAACATAAGCCACCAGTTTACGAAGGAACGTGAACTGGTGTGAAACAAGGTCAAGAAATAAAGTGAAAACATTGACACCTCGGTCAAACGGAAGAAGGTAATAAAACAATAAAATCGGTAGCGGGTGGGAGAAAAACCAGGTTAAGGGAAGGAAAAACGATACTTTTGAAATAGAAGGTGATTTCAGTGATTCGGACAGTGAACTGCAACAGGATAGAATTTTGGCACCTTTGCTTTCAACAACGGAATTATCTATAGATAATGCCATTACCTTATCGGAGGAAGCTTCAGAGGAATTTTGTGATACTATAAAAGATAAAAGCATTCCTGGGATACCAGGTAAATAATCAGTTGATCACTTTTCGTATTGTTTTTTCTTTTGCCAATAAGCAAATAGGATTTCAAATCTCTTTGATATGTAGCTATAAGCTATCTGCCTCTTGAGTTAAACTATCATCGTGATTTAAAAATGTATAAGCAGATAGTTTAGAAGAGTCCGATTTGGCACATTTTTTAAAAGTCTTTGTCGGCAACGTCGAGAGCAACGCGGATTTTATAGTCCATCTCTTCCATTGACGGCATTTTCCACGAGCATTGGTTTCGGGGCTGGTCAAAAGGGTGCTCGAAACGAGGGTAGGACAGGCCATCCTTCACTCCATATGCTGTCAGGCGACTGGCTGCATCAATTTTGCGGCATCGAGATTTGAAAAACTCGCGAGTGGTGAAGTTAACCATTGTTGAGCAGTTCGCAGTGCAAGAGCGGCCACCTCGGAAGGAGCTTTCACATGGCTAGCTGGTACACAGCCATGGTTTGAAAGCTTCTGGATTGTCTTTTAAAGATAATATCATAAGTACTAAAGCGTGGGCGTTAAACTCGACGCAAAGATAAACGTTTAGTGTCATAAAATTGGCTGCCAGTGTGTAAGCTGTATCACAGGTGATCCAATAGCGCCAAAGTCGTAGACTGAACACCACGTACCACATTCGATATACTCGCTCCAGTGGCGACAAATTTTGATCCACATAACTTAAAGCTGAGTAATAAATCAGCCTTAGATAAAACTGTGTCGCTTCCGAACCTATTTAAATTCGAAAAAATTAACATAGATTATAACTGATTCTTAAAGAATTCTTCTTCATAGCTACTACCTTCAACATATTCGAGCAGTTGGGGAACATGGAGCTGACCTAATCTCTCTGCCGATCCATAGTTCATCTTACAGTGCACGTTGAGATCCTCAGGTTTTAGAAGATGTCGACTTTTATCATGTTGATTCATAAGTGTTTGTAAGTGGACGGGAGAAGCAATGTAATTGACATTCGCTAAAACATTTTCTGATCTTATTAATCTCATTCACTCTTTCGCCACTAGAACAACTGACATTCATTACTATTAATTTTTACTACTAAACCAGTTGATTAATTTATACCTTGATGAACAGGAAATTGAACTGGTATGCCACATCCAATCCTAATAGCAGCAAAATAGAAATATGTCAGTTTAAGAGAATAGAGCATTTCCTGGCCGCCAGGAATAGCTTTACAAAAGATTTAAAAAAATCAAACAAATAGAAGACGAACTTAAATATTTAGAAAATAACAGATAATTGCATATTTTCTGGAACGGGGAGACCCAGCTCTTCCGTTTCACGCATAAACTTCATTTCGTGGGCATCTGCGTCTGCGGAACAAACTAGAGCAAGAATCCCTTCAGCTGCGAATGCGGATATAATGAAATGCATGCGAGCCTTTACGTCCTCCGCTGTGAACTTGTTGTCCGTGCAAAAAGAAAGAATGCGGATCGGTGGAAGGCGGTCGACTAGGGGTAGTGCCATTACTACAAGCATCAGCGTGGCTCGACGGAACTCTTCAAACACGTCAATAATTGATTTGATATCTGTGACTACTGCTCGTTTATGATTTCTTAGTCCATTCACTTCCATTGGCAGACTAACACCCATAATTGGAAGCGGTGTCATAATCTCTCTGTGACACAATTGCGGTGCAGTATTCACTAAGAGACACGATGAGAGGCAAATTGTTTTGAATGAAAAAATCCTTTAAGTACTTGACGTTTACTATACCTTCCGACACAGATCCGTCGTATCGAGAGAACCTTTATTTGATTGTACGTAGACAAGGTATGGCACCGAGGCACTGTGAAAATTGGCATAAAGAACTTCTTAAGAATGTTTACCTGCCATACAATAAAAATTTACACAAAAGTGGATAATTGCTTCATTTCTAAAGAGTCGTCCTCTAGACTTTTTGTTGTGATTCAACACACTTTGTTCCTACATCCACTTGAGCAACGTTGAAAAGCCGGGAACGAGAGCTTTAATTTCGTTCTCGGCCTTAAGAAATTTTGGTTTTTCAAGTTAATAATGTTTTCCTCGTTATTGGTGATTGTTGACGGTGTTATCTTGAGTCCATGCGTTGGATAAATGACAGGTTGGTGTAAGATTGTTTCTTGCGGCTCGGGAGCTATTTTGTGGAAACGTGGAAGATGATGATTTACGAAGCGACTTATCTTCCAGCAACCCTTTTACTCTACATCAGTCTTAATTATTAAATTTCACTTCAAACACTTTATTGAACTCCTTTCAGCAATTATTTCACAGTCAGTTGGAAGATAGGCAATTTGTTTCTCAACAAGTTGCTTTGTGTTTTTGAACCACTTCATGACGTATTCGTGAAGGTTTTTCCCTTTCCTGGTGAGCGGTGCTGTGGATGCTTCAGCAACAGTAGTGGTCAATTCTTCTGCTGCAGCCGTAGATGGGCCAACGCCAACGTCCAATAGCACATCGTCAAGGCGAGGTTTCTTTTGAATTAAAGTATCCTGATGAACTGAGCGCTTCCGTTTTTCCGTCGTACGAGAAAAGGTGTACTGTTTTGAGTACTCTTCTAAAATGCGTTTTGACATCGTGACCGCTTCTTGAAGTGCAATTTTCTCTCGAAAAGAGAATTTAAATCTTAATGGATCATTCGCAAATTTCTCACCTAAAAAAACTAACTTTTCTTCGTCAGTTTTAAAAAACATGGGATCATTAATACATTCATGAATTGCATCTTAGAGACTACCTTTTTTTTTCTGGATAATCTAGTTCACTTTCATCCTTGATTACAACCCTAGAAACACGCAAGTAGCGATATGACTAATGAAAACTGCAAGGAATTGTTCCAGGTGTCGCGTGCATCAAATTCCCCTCAAGCATGGTCAAAATTTTTGTTTTCCCCCTAAACAAATTGCTTTTTCACCAAAATAATTAATTTTTTTTTCTTTTTGTCAGCGGAAAGAGAAAAATTTTTTTCCTTGTTCTTTTTCTTTTTTCCTTTCCTATCAAATGTTTTGTCATTTCGCGCCAACAAATTTCTTTTACCACTTTACCTTTAACTTTTTTGGTTCATTTTTTTTCTATTTTTTGGAGTTGACTCCCCCTTGGTCTTCACTGAGAACCTTCTTCCACTGAACCAATGTACAGATATAAAATTTTTGTGGTTTGCGAATAATCGAATCGAATTTTTGTAAAACACTTCAGTTTCGATAACAAATCATCAACAGGATTTTTAAAAAGTCAAGTCACTGTCGAACTTAAGGTAAAACAGAAGTGTATAAAATGGAATTGAACAAGTTATGCTAAATATTTTTTTAATTTTAAACTTCAGCATGATTTATTAAGTTTTAAGTTTAAAATTTTTATTATTTGAAATTAAAATTCTATCATTATCATGCTTGCTTCAAATATTATAAAATGCCGAAAAATATATATATTTTTTAATTCAATTTTTTTTATAGCTTAAGTTAATTACCGACGGCTTGGTTCCCGTAAGGTGAACGGAAGCCCGCGCAAACAAACTCACGACTTACATACAGTACCCTCCCAAAATAATGTTTTCTAAATCCATAGACGTTATATTAAGGTAAACTGGCTTGAGATTCAGGAAAATATAAAAACGGAGGTATCTGACAAGCGATGTAGCAGACCCCTTTAGTGGCCAAAAATGAAATCTAAGCTAACCTACCATGAAATAATATACATGGATTTTGGAAATCAAAATTGGGCTCCTACAACGAATTTTGTTAAAAGGACAATATGACGTTAAAATTTTTAAAATTATATTTATAAAAAGAAAAGCTTAACATATTCTTAATACGAGAGGAAAACTAGAACTTCGTGCGATTCTTAACAAAAAATTATGCACGAAATAAAAAAGATTTTGTTTCTTTTGTTAACCACTAACAAAGTAATGGCTCGCAAAACGGGGACAGGGGGATATCGTATACACCTGAATGCACAAATATCATTCAGGGTAAATCATTTACATGGATGCGCCACTCATTACACGAAAGCCAACTCATGGATGAGTATGCAATTTTTCTTTTTTTTTGACATAACTCTTACAAAAAACGTTAAAAAATAAAAACCGGGGACATGTTTTACCATAAGAAGCCATGTTAAAAAGGCCAAAAACTGCTAAGTGTATATTATTTTGGGAGGGTACTGTATATTTATTCCATTATATAGTAATAAATTAGAAAAAAACCGTACCCGCAAATAGATATTCACCCCTAAATTTTTAAATATTTTTCTTAGTAAATGGTAGACTTAAAATAAAAAAAGGTTCTAGGGAAAAATTTGAACACGGTTATGTTCCCCCGTTTTTGGAACGAAATTAATTTTGACAATAAACAATGAAACTTGGCGATCGGCCAAAATTAGCTCTAAACGGGTTAACCGCCCCGCAGAGAAAAGACCATTCGAGTTGAATTGGTTTGCTGCCTTTTCAACCGTGGCAGGGCGGGGAAAAAATTGAGTTTACCCTATTGCCCCGACCCCATTTTAAAAATGGCCGTTCTTACTGTTTCAGGGTAAAAATCAGGGCAGGTGGGTAAAACGAGCTATAATCCGGGTTGTTATCAGAGCGATCGGGTAAAAAAGTCAATACATTGTGTTTTTGCATAAATCGTTTGATTACAATCGGGGTAACAGCCCCGATTAAGTACCCTGATGGAACCCCAATTGAATTTAATGAGTAGAATTTTCCACCATGAGCCACGCACCGATGGCCCGAATGCGAATCCCGATCGGCAATAAAGCGCCCCGATTGGCTTGGTCCGATCCCCAAATGGAACAATTTAAAAATTTTTGGCTGTTGGAAGGAAGTCAGTAGAATGTAACTTTGGCACATCCATTGCACTTAAAATATGATTGCCGGTGGACCTCCCTGGAACTACCCATTGAGTACGGGGATATCTAACGGATGTTGGCCATGATTTGGACATCCGACTGTGTTCGGCTATTTGATGACTAACATGCTAGTCAACAAATCTTGTAGATAAAAAAAAAATGTACTGGATAGCTTATTGTTTATTTAAGACTAGACAATTTTTTTGTAGCTTTATTTTAATTTTTACTACCCCATTTCCCTATCCGCGCTACACACCATTCGCCATAAGACGCTGGGTTTAATAACCCTAGCGTTCGGATACTAAGTGCGGGTACTGTACGTAACATATAAATTACCATATAAGGAATTATATGGTATTATATTTGTATAATGGTATTATAGAAAAATATATACAGTAGGTGCCAAAAGTATCCGAACACTTCGCGTTTTCGGACCATTTTAGCATGGATTCAAATGACGGAGCGCGCTTAGCGCGATTGAGAAAAAGAGGGTTAAAAAATCCACCTAAGTCAATGAAAATAATTTTGTGGCCTAATAATAGATAAAGGTATCTAAAAAATTTTTTTTTAAATTTTTATGACTTGTAGCCGCTGGCCGGCATATCAGTGCACAAGTATCCGAACGCGAGTTTTTCCGCCTCTCATTCATTTGTTGAATTCCGTTCCGCATTCCAATGATGCTTATTTGCCTGGCCAAACGGCCACTCCTTTGTTGGGCAATGTTTTTTCTTATATGACTCCGATACGACGCTTTAACGCCATGCGTTTATGTGGCTCCGAAATTCTCCGGCATGGTGGTTGACCCTCTGCTTTTCTCTTCCCGAGAACACCGTTATCTCTTTAGAGAGAAATTTATTACCGTTCTGAATAAGGAAGCGGAAATGGATTCCAAAATGGATAAAATTGGACGCTCTGGCGGTCATTCCTCTAGCCGTAAGAGCAATTATTCACATCGCAAATGTGATCAACAGGGTGACGGTTCCCGCACTAACCACAATTCCAACAACAACAACAATGGTGGTGGCAACTGGAATTGGAGAAAGCAGCAGCCTCAGCAGCAGCAAGGAAAACAGCAGCAAGGCTCTTACCCCAATAACAAGTACGTGGATTTTTCTTCACCCGTGTCTGGTGTTTATTTTGTCGGCGGACGACTTTCATTAATTTTAGACGCTTGGCGTTCAATTACAGGCGATCAATTGATCTTAGATATCATTGAATCAGGTTACCATATTGAATTTACCCAACCTCCCCTTCAAGAAAAGTGGCCCTCTGAAATTGTAATGGATGAAGAAAAATCGAGTATTTGTAACACTGAGGTCAATGCTCTATTTAGTAAAAGCGCGATTGTTGTTACTCCCGACAACAATGGTTTTATTACCACTCTTTTTCCCTGAGTGTAAATATTGATATACTTTAGTATTTCAATATTACCGAAGGTATTACCTGATTTATGCCCGAAAATTTACAATACGGGCACAAAAAAGAGGAGGAAAGATAAGGGGGAGGCAAGGGGGGAGGGACAAGGGGGAGGGACGAGGAGGGAAAGGAGCTGCACCCAGACCAAAACCGGGTTCCGGAGAAATTCGGCGGAAAAAAGGCGGCAAAATTCATAAGAACCGTTTACAAAATTCCGGGAAACGGGCCTTTTTCCGCTGAAATTTTAGCGCACTGTCGCCATGTTTGACCGTGAATAACTTTAGTACGTGAACTCGGATCGCCCTACGAATGGGAAAATGACATATTAAGCCGGGCAGGAGCAGCTGGACCGTGAAATCCGCGTGAAAATCGGACATGCCGAAACCGGCCGAGTCAGCTACCGGAAGGAGCGGTCGCACGGCTCCTAATCGGGTACCGCTGGATAGAGCGCAATCACGCGATCGCAGCTGTCGAAAAATTTTCATGATCCGACGCACCGTTCAGCCGCTATGAATTTTTGAAAATTAATTCCGAACGCGGCTGCGCTTTTGACGTCGAATTCCTAGAATTGGCAGGTAGAGGCCCATCATCATTTTTAGAGCTTAAAAAATAGTTTGCGGCCGAACGGTGTATCCGATAACGGCGGGACCTTCACCATCGGAACGAATTCGACGAGCCGCATCCAATGATACCGGTTTCGTGATCATTCGTGACCGAAAAAATATTTTAATACAAAAAATCCCATGGGGGTTGGACGCAAGGGGATAGACGAGCCAGGCACTTGTGGGAGTCGGGGAATTGGTGTGAACGGGCAAAAAAAATCATAACTCCCGAACGGTACCGTTGCTAGCGCTGAAATTCATACTGCCGGAATCAGCGTGAGCCAAGGCAACGAACGGTGCCAAACCCGTTATGATTAAAAAATATAAAAAATTCAAGAAGGAAAGAAGGTCAGCTGGGGGTTAAGTAATTAACCAGCGCCTAACTGCTCTATTTTCCAAGAAAACGAAAGAAAAGTTGACAAACATAGACGCCAATCTCGGCAACGGATCGTCGCACGCACCTGCAATAGCCAACAATGAACGCGGCTTGTTTTCACCATCATTTTTTTTCACAATTCTAGATTTAATTTACACGAAGGTATAGTGCTATGCACTTCTTGTCCCTGAGTGTAAATATTGATATTCTTTAGTATTTCAATATTACCGAAGGTATTACCGGATTTATGCCCGAAAATTTACAATACGGACACAAAAAAAAGAGGAGGAAAGATAAGGGGGAGGCAAGGGGGAGGGACAAGGGGGAGGGACGAGGAGGGAAAGGGGCTACACCCAGACCAAAACCGGGTTCCGGAGAAATTCGGCGGAAAAAAGGCGGCAAAATTCATAAGAACCATTTACAAAATTCCGGGAAACGGGCCTTTTTCCGCTGAAATTTTAGCGCACTGTCGCCATGTTTGACCGTGAATAACTTTTGTACGTGAACTCGGATCGCCCTACGAATGGGAAAATGACAAATTAAGCCGGGCAGGAGCAGCTGGACCGTGAAATCCGCATGAAAATCGGATATGCCGAAACCGGCCGAGTCAGCTACCGGAAGAAGCGGTCGCACGGCTCCTCATCGGGTACCGCTGGATAAAGCGCAATCACGCGATCGCAGCTGTCGAAAAATTTTCGCTATCCGACGCACCGTTCAGCTGCTATGAATTTTTGAAAATTAATTCCGAACACGGCTGCGCTTTTGACGTCGAATTCCTAGAATTGGCAGGTAGAGGCCCATCATCATTTTTCGAGCTTTAAAAATCGTTTGCGGCCGAACGGTGTATCCGATCACGGCGGGACCTTCACTATCGGAACGAGTTTGACGAGCCGCATCCAATGATACCGGTTTCGAGACCGAAAAAATATTTGGATAGAAAAAATCCCATGGGGGTTGGACGCAATGGGATAGACGAGCCAGGCACTTGTGGGAGTCAGGGAATTGGTGTGAACGGGCAAAAAAATCATAACTCCCGAACGGTACCGTTGCTAGCGCTGACATTCATACTGCCGGAATCAGCGTGAGCCAACGCATCGAACGGTGCCGAACCCGTCATGATTTAAAAATATACAAAATACAAGAAGGTAAGAAGGTCAGCTGGGGGTCAAGTAATTAACCAGCGCCTCACTGCTCCATTTTCCAAGAAAACGAAAGAAAAGTTTACAAACATACACGCCAATCTCGGCAGCGGATCGTCGCACGCACCTGCAATAGCCACCGATGAACGCGGCTCGTTTTCACCATCATTTTGTTTCACAATTCTAGATTTAATTTACACGAAGGTATAGTGCTATGCACTTTTTGTCGTTTCTAAGATGACTAAGGACAGATTTAGACCTATTTTCAATTTCAAGAATTTAAATCTTTTTGTTTCGTATGAGTATTTTTAAATGGAGGGTATTGATAACCTATAAAATCTAATCCGTAGTAATGATTACCTAGTAAAATTTGATTTGCCATCTCCCATCTTAACCTTCAATGATCAGTATAAAAAGACTCAATTGTAACATCATAATCAGAGTTGTCTATTGGTAAATACACAGTTTGGAAACCTTTACATTTGGAGGTCCCAACAAGACTCTGGAATAAAAATTTCTGATCTGTGCTTCATTTGCCAGCTGCAAGTGCTCTACGCTGCTATCAACAAGTTTTCAAGCAACCGACATCGGAACACCATCGAGGTGAGCGAATGCCGTTTGATTCACCTGTGCAAAAGACTACTCTCAACGAAAACACACTACCATCTTTATACCCCGTACTACAAGAATCTGATTTAATTGACCAATACGAAAACCTAAGTCACCATCGAGAAAATTTTTTGGACCATTGGAAGATCTTCATAGACTTAGAATATAAGCAAGACTTAGAAAAAAGTAAAACGTATCAGACAACCTCAACAACTGAAAACACCCAACAGATACAAAGACAAAACAAAAAGCACATCTAGCGACGCAAAATTTGCTGCACTTTTATACTTACTACTACCTTTTAGAACAAACCTTAAAAGCAGAAGATGGTGTAACCGCCGAAACTATCGCAAATACTATTAAAACACTTAAAGACGACATAATCGCACAAGGGTGAAACACAGGAAAATTTGACAGCTTTTCAGCAACCAAGTGCAGTATCCTGCACAAAAAGGCGAACACCGATTTATATTGAAAAAGCCATCTGTGGGTAGAAAATATTAATAGTTTACCTTTTTAAGGAGAGGTAGGCGGTTTTGGCGCAAAATCGTCATCAGGGAGGTTGGGTAATGTCAGTCCAGACACTTTTTTTTGCCCTAGGTATTAAATGTCTGTAAAAAGTGTAGACTGTATTATCGGTAAACTTAGAACAGGACAAACATGATACATCCCCCTCGGTTTCTTCTCACACTGTTCGGAGACGACTCATCACTGATTCTACGAGTCCAATTAAAAGAGCAAGGTTAGATTAAAACTAAAAAACACTCGAAACTCCACTTAGGAAGTGTACCAGTCCAATAGACAATGATCATGAATTCGATGCAGCTGTGGACGGTGTAAGTTTCATCAACTCAGAAAAAGCTTCATTACATGACAAAGATAGTTTTTCGCCGAAAAGAAATAGCTTTATTGATGACGTCAACAGACTTACAGAAGAAAAGAATCGTTTAAGACTAGAATACGAAGAACACATAGACAATATAAAGAGAGAAACTCATAAACTACATGTTAAGTACAATTGTGAAATAGACTACCTCAAGCAAGTGAATGTTTGTAAAAAACCAAAATTGTCCGGAATGTCATCCCGTGAGCGCAAGCGCCACATTGAACTAAACGTCAAAGAGGGTAAAATTAAAATTTTGAGCAGTTGAAGAAGTCCATACAGCAATGTCACGATCTCAAGAAAGCTGAAAAAAACACCATCAGGAAAACAGACATCTCTGAAACAGCTTACCAACTCTATGTGAACGAGAAGTTTAATTCTGGCAAGAAAATGGGAAAACAAAGATACTCGTCGTTCTTCCGTAACCTGGCAATAAACCTAAGTTATTATTCCAACAACGCATATGAAAAATTGGATCGGTCTTTACCTTGCCATCTGTTCGGAGTCTGCGGCGCTTCCTTCCTCCAGTTGATTGCCATTCCGGAATTTTAAGAAATGCATTATCCCAAATAAAAGAAGACATCGCAGACGGAAATCACGGCAAAGATGTCACTTTGAATCTGGATGAGATGTCTATCAAGAATGCGTTATGCTACGATCCACAATTGAAGCAATATTTGGGATTCACAGATTTTCCTGATGATAAACAATCCAGTCGAGAAACGGATCATCAACTTTTTGCTACTCAAATATTAGTGTTCTACGTCGTTGGATTGGATGGGAAATGGAGATCTCCCGTAGCTTACTACTTCACGACTCATTTAATGGGGCTAGGCCAGTCAAAAGTGCTTAATGATGTTATTATACTCGGAAACTTGTTCGACTTAAACAGTGTTGACTAATTTATTTAATAGCTCTTTGTAGCCCCCAAAGGGGAAAGAAAAGAAAAATTAGGGGCGTAGTATGCAAAGCGCGCGAAGTAAGGGGTTCACCCGTTCTATCTCCAGACCTTTCTCAGCTCTTGTGTAAATAAGTCGACAAAATTACCATGTCTAGTAGTGAAAGTGACAGTAGGCAAGGGTCGTCTCGAGACGACACTATCCACGGTAGACGTAAAGGAAGGGAAGTGAGCATGGGTAGGGAGACATTCGAAAGCGTGGTCTCAGAACACGAGGAGTCCACTACCCCAGTGTTACCCCTCGATCCCCTGCTTCAGCCTCATGGTGACTGGTTGGAGAATCCGCAGAAAAGGCAAAAACTGGACGATGGCATTTATAGATTTGGAATTTCAAAGAGCAAGGGCAAGAAATTTTTCAAGTGGATGGGTAAAGGCTTAGAGGACTCAGAGGGTAAGGAAATTAAGGCTCGTTATTTCCCAACGTTTGAGAAGAAATCGGCCAAACTCCAATGCCCCTCCCTAGACGATTGTCTTTATCAGCGTCTGATGTTGATTAAAGGGTCGTCAGCCTCAAAGAGCTCCATCGATTCCAATGAGCGCTCATTGTACAAGGTCCAGCAGAAGGTACTAGAAGTAACGAAGCCTCTTCTCTATTTAGCGGACGAGCGAGTACAGAAGGAATCCCACCACGAGGCTATTAGGGATGCTCTTCAGCTGTTAGGTGACTTCTTTCACGAGATTACGCAGCAACGGCGCCATAATATTCTACGCCAGACTAGCCCGTCCTTTGTTTATCTAATCAATAATATCTAATAATCCCGACAACTTCGATCCAGACCAGTTTAGTTAGCTTTTCGGTGCCTCATTTATACTCTCGATGGTTAGATCAGCAGACACTCAAGCCAAGTTGGGCAACCTAAGCCGGGAAGGGCAACCTAATCGCAATGGCGGTAAAACTAACTCAAGAGAGAGTCTTTTTTTTTGGCCGAAGAGGCCACGATCACAGCGGGAAAAGCTTCGTCTATGACCGCGGGCAAGGAGGTGCCGACAGCTACCATCTCGCCTACAGGACTAACCAGAGAGCAGAATTAAATGGACAGCAGGATCGAGACGAACGCAGCAGCCAGCAGGTGAATCCAACCGTTAACTTCAATCCCGGCATATCAGGATTCAACGCCACTCGAGGAGGGTATGTAGAGTGTGTCTCAGTTCAGCATAGCTTTAAGTTTCCGCTTATAGGAGGCAGGTTGAGGTTTTTTGCGGCAGAGTGGAGAACTGTGTCAGGTGATCCTTGGGTCTTGAGTACCGTATCGGTCGGCCTAAAGCTAGATTTTACATCGATCCCGTTTCAAGTCGCGATTCCCCTGAACATGTGCATGAATGCTGCTCAGATAGCTATTTGCGAAAAGGAAGTGTTAACCTTGGTCTCACAAGGGGCCGTGATCGAGACACAGGTTCCCCCTGAACCTGTGTCTCGATCACGGCCCCTTTTGTAAGCGGAATTTTTGTTATTCCTAAGAACGCGGGTGGGTTCAGACCCGTGATTAATTTAAAAGAACTGAATTGCTTCATCGTTCACCATCACTTCAAGATGGATGGTCTTGTGCATATGAGGCATCTAATGAGGCCAAACATATGGATGGCTTAATTAGATCTTCAGGATGCATACCTAACAGTGCCCGTTCACGCCACAGATCAGCATTATTTGCAATTCATTTGGGGAGGTAAGATCTTTCAGTTTACGTGTTTAGCCTTTGGCTTATCTTCGGCGCCATTGGCTTTCACAAAGCTGTTGAAGCCAGTTGTCTGCTTTCTTCGGGAGCAAGGCATTACGATTATAGTTTACCTCGATGACTTCTTAATTTTGAATGTAAGTAGAAGTAAACTGGCCCAGCAGGTAGACACAGTAAAGAATCTTCTTCATTCGTTAGGTTTTGTAATCAATCTGGAGAAATCTAGGCCGGTTCCCACACAGGTAATAGAATTCCTAGGCTTAGAGGTAGATTCCCAGGCAATGTCACTTTCCCTCCCAACTTCAAAGCGAGCGGCGATCATAGCACTCTATAAAAAACTAAAAGCGACACAGGAGCGTCATTACGAGATCAGGCAACTCTTCTAGGTAATTTTGCCTGGGCCGCCGTTTCCGTCCTTTCGCTCCGGCTCATGTGCGGGGGATCCAGCATCTCTATATCGCCGGGCTCAAATCCGCGAGAGGGGTAATGCAATCGAAAGTTTTGATCGACTAGAATGCAAGGGAGGACATTGAATGGTGGATCGAAAATCTTATGTCGTGTACAGGCAAATCATTGGCAAGGCAGGCGCCCACATTTGTTATATTTTCTGATGCCTCCCTGTCGGGCTGGGTAGCGGTATGTAACGGTGTCCGGACAGGGGGACCGTGGACGGCCGACGAATCGAACGCCCACATCAACATTTTGGAATTGCAGGCAGCTTATTTTGCCCTGCAGAGTTATGCTGATTTATCAAGAAACTGCCTTATTGTCCTAAAAATTGACAACTCTACAGCCGTTTACTATATTAATAAATTAGGGGGTTCTAAATGTCACGCCTTATGCAAGATAGCTCTGCTGATAGCAGCTTGGTGCAAGAAGCTACGTGTTACCCTTCAGGCCGTTCACATTCCAGGTCGTCTTAATGTTATTGCAGATCAGGAATCGAGGCGAGCAGCGGATTGGAGCGAATAAAGGCTGGCACCATCAGCATTTTAGGAGATTTCGAGAAGATGGCAGATGGATACCGATCTATTTGCCTCGAAATGGAACGCTCAACTACAGTCCTTCGTGAGCTGGTTGCCTCAACCGGGAGCCTGGGAAACAAACGCTTTTTCAATCAGCTGGACCAATGTGAAGGGTTACGCCTTCCCGCCCTTCTCCTTGGTGAAGGACTGTCTGTCGAAGATCAGTCAGGATCGAGCGAGCTTAGTGTTAGTATGCCCCTACTGGCTGAGCCAACCCTGGTTCCCAACACTATTGGAGCTGGCATGCGATGTTCCGATCATCTTCAACCCGAGGCTAGACCTGTTGACATCAGTGAGAGGGGACCTTCATCCATTGTGCCAGAGTCCCTCATTCCAGTTGACCGCCTGGATGTTATCAGGAATCGTTTCAGAAACGACGGTCTTTCGGAAAAGGTTATCAAGACAATCATTGCAGGTTCTCGTGCATCCACTATCGCTGTATACCAGTCAACCTGGCCCTCTTGGAAGAATTGGTGCCTTAGATTCAATCACAATCCCTTGTCAGGCGAGATAAGTACGATTCTCCAATTCCTTACCGACTCGTTGGAGGAGGGAAAATCTTACAGCTCTATTAATGTATACCGCTCCATATTATCAATTACTTTAGATCCGGTAGACGGACACACAATTGGATCGCATCCGTATGTTACTGGCTTAATGAGAGGCATCTACAACATTAACCCGCCGAAAGCGAAATATAAGGACACTTGGGACGTTCATTTGGTTCTTAATCATTTACAGTCCTTGAATAACGATGAGCTCACCAAAGGCCCTCTCTCTCGCAAGCTAGCGACCTTGTTGGCCCTAGCCTGCATGCTTCGAGTATCCGAATTAGCTGGCATAGCAAAGGATTCAATTAGTTTTTTTCCCGGGCACGGTCTCCTTTTCTCTCCTGAGCCCTAGGAAAGGTCAACACGCGGGGGGGGGGGGCCTCAAAATTTTCGTTTAAAAGCCTTGCCAGACGCTCAACTAGATCCAGTGGCATGTTTAACTTGCTACTTGGACTCGACTAGCAACTTTGGCAACGCCGTGAACAGCAGACATCTATTCATCAGTTCAGTGAAGCCACACAAGCTTGTAGTAGGTTCAACCATTTCGGGTTGGATCAAAAGACAATTAGGAGACGCAGGCATCGATTAAGCGAAATTTTCCGACCACTCTACAAGAGGCGCAGCAGCTACCAAGGCAGCGGCCTCTGGAGTTTCAGTTCAATCAATCCTAGAATTGGCTAATTGGGCATCAGAATCGACCTTCACAAGGTTTTACCGCATGGAGACGGAACCATCGACAAACCAGACGGTATCAGATGCGATACTGACCGTCGCGGGGCGACAGTGAGTAAGAGAATCTGCTTTAAAGTCACTGTTTAAGTCGAACAAGTTTCCGAGTATAATTGGAAATTGTTCGAGGGAGCGCGTAGCGCTCCCGATGGAAAATTGAAATTATTAAAGGAAAGGAGGAAGACTTAAACAGTCTTCTTGCCCACCCACACCACCCCGGTCTCCTGATGCGCTTTAATTATCAAGTTTCCTTTGTTTGTTTTCTTTCAGTTTTCATCAAAATCGTGGAGGGAGTCGTTTCAGAGGAGCGCCTAACTGAATCTCCGTTGGCCACTGGTAGACAAGACCACAGAGGAAGAAAGGTCTGGAGGTAGAACGGGGAAAACCCTTCTTTCCCCCCCTTTAAAAATACGCCCCTAATTTTTCTTTTCTTTTCCCCTTTGGGGGCTACAAAGAACTATTAAAGAAATTGGTCAACACTGTTTAAGTCTTCCTCCTTTCCTTATATAATTTCAATTGTCCATCGGGAGCGCTACGCGCTCCCTCGAACAATTTCCAATTATCGCCTGTCACGAATTCGACGTAAATGTAAAAGTAGTTACTTTCGACGGGTTGGTTGCAAACATGATGATGGTCAATTGTCTTGGAGCCATCATCAAATTTCCAGATAACATTCATTCCAAGACGGCCAAGGACGGCCAAGGAAGAGGACTCCTCAGCAAACCGAAGCCGACCGCATCAAGTACGCACCGATGAAAACTTTATTTCATTCACGTGATGTTAGATACCAGCCATATGTTAAAATTGGCACGTAATTTTGTATCAAAAACCGAAAAAGGAATCATGATACCTGGCTTTTCTCATCCAGCAAAATGATCGTACATCACCGAGCTATTTGAATACCAGAACCTAAAAGGATTTTGTTTTAGTAACAAATTAACAAAAAGTCACAACGACATTAGTACACACAAGATGAAAGTAGTACTTGCTGTGCAAGTATTGAGTAACTCAACAGCGGATGCTCTCCGCCAATTACGCGACGAACTGAAACACCCAAAGGTAATTTTTTTTTAGTTGCGTTGCGAAAGCAAGTTTGAATTATTTTACCCTTAAAAATTACTCGTTCCTCTAGTTTGTCGGAAGTGAGGCCACAGAGGAGTACTGCTGTAAGTTCAACAAGTTATTCGACATGCTAAACTTGTGAAATCCGAAACCAATGAACGATAAAGCTCCACTGACAATTTCAAACCTGGCAGAAAAAGAAAAAGAATTATTGGGATTGCAAAGATTTCTTACATCACTGAAACTCACTACGGGTACACTTGTTAGTGCTAGTAGGCGAAAGGCAGTTGCAGTTGGCTTTACAACAACAATCAAATCTACTATAGCACTTGCATGGGATGTGTTAACTCAATCTAACTCCTTAGATTGTCTATGCACAAGATTTACTCAGCAAGATCCACTTGAGCATTTCTTAAGCATTATTCCATTAAGGGGTGAGTTAAATAATAATTCCACTGCAATTCAAGTGAAGTATATTATGAGAAAGCTTCTCCTTATAAAAAGTGGTGGTGTGATAGCTTCTTTATCATCCAACTGTCACTTGTCTGTCTTCCAAACAATGTTGTCACAAGGATGTTAAGAATAATATTTGACAAGCAGTTTATCGAGTAGTGATAGTTTACTAAATAAGTTCAAACAGCAGATATATATATTTAAATTACAATATATAGTTTACTTTTATACTTACTAGATGTAGAAACAAACCACTAGTTGAGAAATCAAAAAGCACGCGAT
Source organism: Daphnia magna (assembly GCF_020631705.1). NCBI lineage: Eukaryota > Metazoa > Arthropoda > Branchiopoda > Diplostraca > Daphniidae > Daphnia > Daphnia magna. Next base: position 8,360,418 of record NC_059190.1, read on the forward strand.
AGAGTCAGTAGCTGTCTAAAGCTGTCTGAGAGAGAAGAGAGAGTAGGGAGTGCTAAACAGCATCCCTATACCCAAGCGCATTAATTTCACAAGAATGAAAGCAGAGAAGGGTTTGCCATATTTATTTAATGTCAACAGATTCCGCACATATTTTACATCAACACTCTCCCTCAAACCCGAATTGACTTAATCGGATAGCTTGCCGACGCCGATCCTCCTTCTCATGTTATGAAAAACTGGTCCTGCAAGTGCTTTTGTAAATATATCAGCAAGCTGATTTTCAGTTCCTACAAATTTGACTTCTATTATCTCATTGGCTGCCTGTTCCCTGATCCAATGCCATCTCAATTGAATATGCTTGGTTCGCTGATGAAATTCAGCATTGTAGACCAGTCTGACAGCTCCTTGGTTGTCACAATATAGTGGCACCTTCTTTTGTTCCTCTCGGTGAAGTCTTGAAGTAGGTAACTCAGCCAAAAAGCAGTTTTTGCAGCTTCACAAGCAGATATATATTCTGCTTCTGTTGTCGAGAGGGCAGTGCAAGGCTGCTTTTTGCTGGCCCAGGCTACTGGCCCACCGTGAAAAAAAAAATATGCTGCCAGAAGTTGATTTGCGGTCGTTGACATCTCCAGCAAAATCCGCATCCGAATATCCGACAAGTCCAGTTCTTTCTCCACCGACCCAGATGCCGTAGTGTTTTGTTCCATTGAGATATCCAAAAATGTGAAGTACTGCTTGCCAGTGCTCAACTTTTGGGTTTTGACAATACCTTGCCACTTGGTCAACAGAATATACAAGATCTGGGCGCGTTTGCAGAGCCAAGTAGAGAAGAGCGCCAACTGGTTCACGATGGTTCTCAATTTTCTCTCCCTCGCTCTTCGACTTCAAATGAGAGATGAGGCGCACATTTGGGTCTGCAGGAACGGTTCTTGGCTTTAAATCCTGGAATCCAAATCTTGCTACCAATTTTTCAATAACATGTTGTTGTGACATAAAAATGCGTTTGTTCTGGCGATCACGCTTGATGTTGATACCAATAAATCGCGTTGGCGGAAGTGAATGGATCTGAAATTCCTCTCCAAGATGAGACCTGATATCAATTAAAACCTGCGGTTTGTTGCTACCAAAAATGGCATCGTCAACATGAATTACGCCAAAAGTGGTCTCATCCTCAGTTCTGCGAACGTAAACACACCGGTCAGCAGCACTGTTTTTCAATCCAAATTTAAGTAAAACGTCGTCGAATCTCTTAAACCACAGTCGAGGTGCTTGCTTGAGGCCATACAGTGATTTGTTGAGTTTGCAAACAAAGTTTTCTTTTCCAGGAACGACAAAACCCTCTGGTTGCCTCATATAGATAGGTTTGTCTAGCTTAGCATACAAAAATGCTGTTTTAATGTCGAATTGTATCATCTCCAGGTCCAGTGATGCAATTTCAGCTAGTGTGGCTTTCACTGCTTCACTATGTGGAACGGGAGCAAAAGTTTCGTCGTAATCGATGCCGTATCTTGGTCGCGATCCAATTGCTACAAGTCTTCCCTTATAAACTTCAGGTACTCCTTCGTATGCTGGCTTCAATTTCTTAATCATTTTACAGTTGATAGCTGTGCATCCTGGTGGGTGAAGTACGAGTTCCCATGTTTTGTTTTCCATCAGGGAATTAAACTCTTTTCTGTACGCTTCCATCCATTTTTTGATTCTGGGGAGACTAATGCTTGCTGATAATTTTGTGGTTCAAAGGCTTCAGTAAACAAGGCTGATGCGTGCCTATTTATGAATGTTTCTGTTTTGTATAAATGATACAATGCAAAAAAAAAGGAAAAAGAAAATTAGTCTATTGCTCGATTGAGTTTGCTTTGAAGAAATTGTATTCTAAAACACAAAGCAATAGAGAAAAAATTATTAATGTACCAATGAGTCCAATTTTTGCAAGAGGTCTTCCTAGAGACTGCCGAAATTCTTCGTATCTGGCGTTGTATTGTTTTGGACGAGAGGATCTACGCGGGAACTCGAATGGTTGCTCCACTCGTTGTGCTCACCAAGCTCATTTATTGGGATCAGCGGATCATTTTCCATAATTCCTGAATGTTGATCGTAGTTTTCCTCTTCCATTTCAACATGCAGTAGTGGAGCAGCATGTAATATCTCTTGAGCATCATTTTCGACAATAGCCTCATCTTCTCGTACTACTGGCTGGACCTCATCATGAATCACCTAACGAAAAAAAATTGAGAATACTCAACTATGAATACAAAAAAAAATCGATATTAAATTTTAATTTACCCCATTATGATCTTGGACGTTTGCAGCAGCCATTTCTTCAACTTCTTGCGTCACATCATGAACGGGTTCCAGCTGACATGCAAAAGCAAAGAAAAAAATAAAAATTCAAAGTCTGGTACAATGAAATTATTTTTTTTTTTTTTTTTTTTTTACCAAGCCAAGGATTTCTGTTGTGAGAAGAAGTGGGTCAAATAGACTGCTTTCGTTTAGTTTTTCTTCATCACCGTCAAAGTCGTTAATCAGTAGATCTTCATTGAATATTACGTCGCGACTCGTGATGAATTTTCTTGACACTGGTTCCCATAACTTCCATCCTTTTATTTCTTCGTTGTAGCCCACTAACCAGCATGGCACTGCCTTTGGATCCAGTTTCTTCCTTAAACAGTCAGGAATATGCGCATAGGCTCGACAACCGATCACTCGTAGATTATCTAGATTAGGTTTCTTTTTGTAAAATAATTCAAATGGAGTCTCGGTGGATGATCTTGAGAGTGTACGATTCAAGACATAAAAAGAGCTTCGCAGAAATTCTCCCCATAATTCTAATACTCTTTTGTTGCTTTTCATTAACAAATTAGACGGGTTGTTTCTGCTCATGTAAAGAGCACTGCGTGTAGACTCCACTGCAGTGCGATTCAATCTCTCGCTCACACCGTTTTGCTGGGGTGTATAACGATTTGTTGTTTGATGAATAATGCTACGTTCTTCTCGCCAGCTTCTGTTCTTCTTATACTCCACACCTTGGTCAGTTCTCAGGATCTTTACTTTCTTTCCCGTGGTTGCTTCCAGAAATGCCACAAATTTAAGGAAGTAGTCGTCGGCTTCTGATTTGCTCTTCATAAGATAAACCTTAGTCCAACCACTGAAGTCAACTTTGAATAAAACGAAACAGATCTCTCCATTTGGTGTTGGAACGTTGACAAAACCGACCTCAGAGTGAATGATTTCACCTACTTCTTTGGCTCTGCTACGACCTGTAGGAAATGGAGACCTATGCATTTTACCGAAAATGCATCCTTTACATAGGCCGTGTTCCAAATTTTCTTTCTTGAGGGTAAAACCGTCGACAGAGTAACTTGATATCATCTTCAAAATAATTTTGTTGTTTAAATGAGCTAATCTTTGATGCCAGAGTGTGAGGGAGGTTTGAGCCTTTGCAGCAGTAGCCGTAGATACTTCTTTGCTTGGATTTTTGGCAACTATCTTCAAATGGTACAAGGATTGGCCAAGCCTTTGACCCACCATAACGTCTTTACTGTTCTTCTTGAAATAGACATCATTGTCGATGAAGTGTGCGGTGATGCCAACTTCTGTTGCTGCACCAATAGAAAATAAATTTGTACCAAGTCCTGGGACGAAAAGAACATTTGTGAGTTCTCCTTCTTTTCTCTCGCCATCCACAAGGGAGTACACTTGAATCTTTCCTACTCCAAGTACTGACAGCTGGGCTGATCCTATACCATTGACGTGCCATGTCCCTTGAGGAACTTCTTTGAAGGTAGTAAAAAAATTTCGTTGTTCAGACATGTGGTGCGTTGCGCCAGAATCAGCGTACCAGTCTGTCGGCTTTCTTGCTACGAAACAGAAGGAAGACAAGGCAGAAAAACCATTGTTGTCGTTGTTCAGGTTGCGGTTGTTATCGAATTTGTTCTGCCTTGAAGATCTTTGTTCTTCATTTCTTCCTTTGTTTCTGCACGTAAAAGACTTATGTCCTGGTTGGTTACACGCCCAGCAGTAAATTTGATCAAAGTTAGGGCCTCGGTGAAAGCCTTAAAATTGATATTTAAAAAAAAATTTAAAAAAAATTGGTCTGAAAATTTGTAGAATTTAAAGTTCGTACCTCTTCCACGAAAACCATTGTTACCGCCACGATAACCACCTCGATAACCACCTCGATAACCTGAAGAGCTGCCTCGATTACCTCTTAAGCCTGGATAGCCTCCTCTAACACCATTATAACTTTTGCTTGCTGCGTAGGCGTTCTCTGAATTACAATCAGCTGCCTGCTGTTGCTTGTTGTTCGGGTGAGACGCAAAAATGGCAATATCTGCCGGATTTGGTCCGTTGGTTCTGCTTTTCATTCTTGTTTCCTCAAGTATTAGACGTGATGTAAGACTGGAAATCGAACGCTCTGCAAGCGGAACACTTTCCCATGCCGAAATAAAGTTATAGTAGCTCGGAGGTAGCGTTTGAAGGATCCTCTCAATAAGTTGTTGATCGGTGACAGGAGCCTCAACACTCTTGAGTTCTTCTGCCATCTGTCTCATTCTATTGACATGAGCTGATACAGTGTGTCCTATTTTACGTAAAAGATTGATATAAAACTGTTGTTCTTCCCCTATATTAATTAAATTATTTTTTTTTTATTTATTTTTTTTTACCAGGGTCCACTGAAAGAATTTTGCTGTGAGTTGACTTGAATTAGCCACTGCTACTTGTGCATATTCCTGAGCCAGTCTGTTCCACATTTCAGCTGACGTGGCAGATCCTTCAATTGAAGTTTGATATGTTGGCTCGATATTGTAGTAAATAATGGAACAGGCATCAGTATCTCTTTCAATCCAAGTGTCGATAACATCTTGATTCGTTACTTCATTTTCATCGTTAAACGTCTGTATTGAGATAAAAACATCTGATTTAATAATTTTGTTTTTCTTGCGTCAAAATCAAAAATATAATATTCATATTCGGATTCCCAATGACCATCAATTCATTCTGGAAATTCCAACAAGAAAAAATTAATTTCTCAACAACATTCTTCACCTTATGGGTGGAATCCAGCAAAATGGCATTAAAAAAATGTTCACTCGTCACCAATTCACTCGTCACCTTAAAGGTGGAATCCAGCAAAATTGCATTTAAAAAAATGTTCACTCATCACCAATTCACTCGTTACCTTATGGGTGGAATCCAAAAAAAAATCACTGGGATGTGATCGTCACCTCACGGGTGGTATCAAAAAAAAATAAATCTGAACATTTACTATGACCAACATCACCTTATGGGTGGAATCCCAAAAATTGACGTAACAGAATTCACTGTGGAAATCTTATTTCCTACTCAGTGGAAATCAAACTTTAAATAACGATACCATCATATGCTTCTAAAAATTGATCTACTCATGCGAACAAAGTGTTTTGTTAAAGTAATTACCTCTGCTGGTTTTGGATCTTGTCCGAGCACAAGTTTTTCCAACTTCTTCCTTCTGAGTTTGAGCATGACACCATACCGCCATTGGGGAAAATTAATTCCGTTAAACTTTGCATAATCCCTCAATTCATTAGCAGATAAATTTTGAGTGGCCATTTTTAAACCTCGTGAAAAAAAAACGTTATTCTGGGCCCATAACCTGTTAAGAATAATATTTGACAAGCAGTTTATCGAGTAGTGATAGTTTACTAAATAAGTTCAAACAGCAGATATATATATTTAAATTACAATATAGGGGAGACCGGGGTTATGTTGGACATTTTTAAATTTTTTCCCATTAACGGTAAAAGTTATGAACATGAAATTAAAAAATATAAAGAAGTTCATTATACTGTAGTCATTTTCAATTTTTTTCAAAGCTCTACGACTGTAACTTTATGAACAGCTGAATTTTAAAAAAAAACACACCAATAAAAAAAAAAGTAGAAAAGCGGGGGTAAAACTGTGCAAGCAGGGTTGAAAGCTGGACAGATATCGATACGATTAATTTCTAATAATTTTGACAAGTAAATGAATTACTTCATCCAATACACAATTCGACTTTGTACAAATAATTTTTAATTTCAATTTAATAGCTATGACATTTTATCGATTTAAATGAAGGGGGAAAGTTGGACAAATTTGGGAGGAGCCATACTTAGATGAGGGAATTATTGGTGTATTGTGTATCGATATATAATAGATTGTTCCTTCCTTCCTAAAGTTTTTGCAGTTTAGTCAAACGGGCAAATGGCTTCACATGTCATTGATCAAAATTTGTTCCTTGGTGAAATTCCTTTTTACACAATTGATTTTGTCACAGGTAATAATATTAATTCCAAAAAAGTTATTGATAGTTTCTAAATTATATCTTTCTCTAAATTAGGAGAATTAACATATTGGTTATTTGACGATTGTTCTGGAAAGCATTTCAATTCTGCCACAGCTGAGTTTTTCGTGTGTGAGACTAACACCTATTCCGATAACTCCATTATTTATGGTCAGCAACGTTTAGAATAACGATCATAAGTATGTTTTTATTTTTCCCCAGGTTTTGATTTGTATAACATATGTTGATGTCTAGAATGTAGCCTACCAATCTTACGCGATAAGTTGTGTTAATCATATTGCTATACAAACCAAAACTGGCTATGTCTGATTAACAATTTTTATTTAACGATAACTTACTAAAGTTCTTTCTCTGTTTTTTAGCAGAATGCCAAGAAATTATTTGAGAAAATCTATTAATCCAAAACCATCTGAAGAATCACTCCGATGTGCTGTCACTGATGTTCTTAGTGGACGTTGTACAATTAGAAAAGCTTCTGAACTTTACAATGTCAAGAAATCTACTGTGGCTTTTTACAAATCACAGCATACTTATGCGAGTGTCATGGCAGCCACATCTATCAAGAGACAAGATCATCACATTAAAATATTCACTTCCAAACAAGAAGGCCAGCTTGTTTCGTATTTAAAAGAATGCTGCCTTTTCAATCATGGCCTCTCTACAAAAGAGACGAAGAAGCTAGCGTTGTCATTTGCAATTGCAAATAATCTTAATATTCCTGAAAGTTGGAAAGAAAAAGAAGAGGCGTCATCAGAGTGGCTGGGAGGTTTTTTAAAACGTAATCAGTCGTTGTCAATAAGGAAACCAGAAGCCACCAGTCAAGCCCGTGCTGCTGGATTTAATGAGCCTGTTGTGCAACTATTTTACGATAAATTAGACGAAGTATACGTCAAGCACAAATTTCCAGCACACAGGGTTTGGAATGGAGATGAAACCGGAAACCCGACAGTTCTTCCACCGATAGAAGTCATAGCACCAAAAGGAATGAAACAGGTAATGAATAAGAAGATAATTGATTGTAGAAAAGTTACTTTAACGTTAATTCTTTATTAGGTCCAGCAAACAGTTTCTGCGGAGAGAGGGGAAAATGTAACTATGCTAGCCTTTGTTAGTGCTAGTGGTTCTAGGATTCCACCAATATTCGTTTTTCCTCGCAAGAAACCAAATCCCAATCTGCTACTTGGCTCTCCCGTTGGATCGTTAGGATTATATCACGAATCTGGTTGGATGACTGGGGGAAATTTTCTCGAAAGCTTAATTCATTTTCAATACCACGTGAAGGCCACAAAGAAGAATCCAGTATTACTGCTAATGGATAATCATTCCAGTCACCTTGAATTTCCATGTGTGAAATTTGCAAAAGAAAACTCGATAATTTTGCTAACATTTTCCCCCGCATTGTTCGCACAAACTCCAACCTCTTGACGTTGCAGTTTATTTCCCATTCAAGCGGGCATTGAGACACAGCCACAATGAGTGGTTACAATCTAATCCTGGTAAACGCATTGGAATAAAAGATATTGCTGGTCTTACACAAGTTCCGTTTATCACCAAAATTGTCGCCGAAAACATCATTGCAGGATTTAAGAAATCAGGAATTTGGCCGTTTAATAGAAATGCTATTCCATCGTCTCAATTCACTCCTAGTCGAGTAACGGATAGACCAGGTAGTTAAATCATGCATGTTGTATTTGACGCTTAGTGTTTCTTAGCATCCGTAAATATTTTTTTGTTTCTTAGATCCAACTCAGCATACAAACACCACTGAAGACGTCGCAGATTAGGCTTTCGCTGGTTCATCAATTGAGAGCAACAACGTAAATTCCACAATCGGTATGATAAAGAATACAGTAGGCTAATCATAAACTTCACCAATTTCAATTCCATTTCATCATTAAACATTTTGTTTTTTTAAGGTGATGATGTGACACTGGAGAGCATTCGACCTTTTCCAAAGGTGATACCATCCACGGGTTCACGCAGGCCGTCTAGTAGATTAGGAAGTACACGGATCTTGACAGATTCACCCGAAACCAACAAGATTGAAGAAGATTACATGAGGAAAAAGAGAAGGAGAACAAGAAAGATGCAGTTAAACGACGTTTACTTCCATTGAAGGAAAACAACCAACACCAAAGTAACATTCCTGCTACACGCCCTACAGTTAAACGCAGGATCCAACGTGAAAACAAGATCAACGAGGATAAGGCAGACAAAGAAAACATCCAAGACCATTCCGATACCGAGGAAGGACCTTCATCGACTCGTTCAAGATTCGGTCGTGTTATCAAGCCTACCCTGAAACACAACGTGTGAAGAATTTTGAAACACAACGAGTAATATATCCATTCATTTCAGAGTCGGGCATCACGCGAGCGCGCTCGAGCGTTCTCGTTTTTTTTTTTTTACACAAAGTTTAGAAAGGATAGTAAAACAGCTTACAGACAAAGGTAAAGTCCAGGGGGTAGAAGAAGAAGCTGTAAGCTGTTTTACTATCCTTTCTTAACTTTGTGTAAAAAAAAAAAAAAAAAAAAACGAGCACGCTCGAGCGCGCTCGTGCGTTGCCCGACTCTGATTCATTTCCTTATGTCAATAAAGAATTGTCAATACAGAATCATTCAAATGAACATTTTTTTATTTATATAAAATAATAATACAATTTAAAAAATGGAATGAGAAATAGAATAACAAATAAAATATAAAACAATAGAATAAGAAATGTCAAAAGGAAGAGCAGACTACAACAGTGACCGTGGAACTAAACTGTGGAAAATTTTTTGAAGAAAGCAGAAAAAAGAAAATCGCTTGACAGCAACGCTCCTCCCCGATAGTGTCCGATTTTCCCCCACTTCGCATGTCCAATTTTACAAAAGACCATGGTTTTCAAGAAAAACGACAAATAATGTTTTTATTTTAAACGGAAATGATAAAAAATTTGTGGCTGTGGATAGAAAAATGCACTTTTCATTTCATCGCGTATTGCTTATGATCTTTTAACCATTTGTTTAACGTACAACCCAAAAAGTGTGTAAAAAAAAATTTACAAAAGAAATCCATATATATATTTTTTTCTCATAGCTTCAAAACTAAATAACGTAGAATTCCTAAATTATATCCCTAAATATGGATTTCAATTCTACACATACTAATATTTTTTTGAATCATTAACTCCTACTAGTTTAACGACAAATTGATTTGTCCAACCTTGGAAACGTCCAACATAACCCCGGTCTCCCCTATAGTTTACTTTTATACTTACTAGATGTAGAAACAAACCACTAGTTGAGAAATCAAAAAGCACGCGATAGAGTCAGTAGCTGTCTAAAGCTGTCTGAGAGAGAAGAGAGAGTAGGGAGTGCTAAACAGCATCCCTATACCCAAGCGCATTAATTTCACAAGAATGAAAGGAGAGAAGGGTTTGCCATATTTATTTAATGTCAACAGATTCCGCACATATTTTACATCAACAAAGGATTAAAATCTACTCTGTGTGATATAATTGCCATGTCAAACCATAAAGTACTAACAATTATGGATGTTAATACCATGTTTCCTAGTCTTCATTTTCCAGCACATTCTGAAAAGGGCCAAGTCAAAAACCTGGTCAAATCTGTCGCTTTGAGGTTTCTTAAAGTATGATGTTTATCCTATATCAAAGTATCCAACCAAAATGTATCGCAAGAATTTTCTAAACGTAACCAGTTAACTAAGCTGATATTAAACAACAATCTGTAAACCAAATTGTGTTCAAAACTCTTATTTCAATATCAAACTTAAATTTTTTACACCGTGTTTACATTCCAGTTTTAAGTTGGGCAAACGAGATGACAGAAACTTGTCTGCTAATGATGGAGGGAAGGCATTAGCCGCTAGATGGTGCGACAAAAAGTGTCATGGCAGCTTTAACACGACAGTGTTCCCTCTCCTTATCTCTGCAAAGCATTGCTTCCACCTTAGAAACAGAGACCCAGCTACAAAACCTTCTCGAAAGAAAAGAAGAAAACAACGCAGCTGTCGAGACAGAAGGCCAAGAAATAATCAACAAACTTGAAGGTGACAAGACACAGCTGATCCAGAAACTCAATGTTGCAAAAACACAGACAAAACGAGCCTTAGAAACAGCACAACAGCTCCAGGAAAAGATAAAGAATTTGGAAGACAAACTCGACAAAAACTTGACAGAAAAATCCAATTTAAGACAAAACCTGTTAGACTTTTCCTCAACGAACAAAAACCTTGAAAAGGAAATTCAAGAACTTCAAGAACGAGTACGAACACAAGAAGACCAAATACATTTTCTAGAGAAGCGAGTAAAAAAATACCAAAAGCTTCAAGTTCAATTCATCGAGAACGAAGATTGTAAGGATTCAAGGCTAGCTGGGGACGAATCAGGAGAAAAATCCAAACTACTTAGTGATAAAAACCAGCTGACCTTGCCGACAGACAGTGGAGACAAGTCACTCCACTACGAGCTGGAAGTAGAACAAACTAACGACTTCGAGCAAACAGTAGACGACCTAAAGAACCAGATAGAGCTCCTAAACCAGACTATCATCTATCCACAGCAAGAAAACCAGCAAATACGGAAGAAGGTCAACATGGGCGTAACACACAATGACGAGGACACTACAAAAAACACAACACAGAAGATGTCCGCAAATATTTCCAAGAAAACCCAAGGACGATGATAATCCAGAAACTGATGAAGATAATGAAAACGCCATAAAAGTAAACAAATACCTCACTAAACCAATTGTGATGGCACTAGGAGAACTATTCTCCAGGGAAGACAAAAAGACGATCCCAACTTTTAAAGGAAACAGCACTGACAAACTAGTAACAGAGTGGCTACGAGGAGCCGAGTACGTGGCGCGAAACAACGAGTGGAGTGACAACCAAAAAATACATTTCTTCTATGACTGATTGAAAGGCGAAGCCTTCGAATGGCATGAAAACTACGTGGAGGAAGAAGGCGATGACTTGAATTGACAGGATTGGAGAGAAGCACTCTTTGCAAGATTTCAAGACACATTCGACTTAGCAGCATTGGAGAAAAACTTTTCAAAACTAAATCAGAAGCCGGAAGAAAATTGCAGAGCTTTCATATCAAGGTTAAACAATCTATACGATACCATCGCAGGTAAAGAATACAAAGTTAACCATAACCAAACTATCGTCGAGGGCCAACTACTAAACAAAGTAAAGAAAATGCAAGATCACAGAAAAAGCTAAATAGGGGAGTTCGAGGCTGCTTGGACTTTGGGCCTTTAGGGGTTGCATGGTTTTTTTATGTTATTCAAAAACCAGTTGTAAAAATATTTTTTTTGCACTTGCTTATTGCAAATGCCAAAAAACTTGGGGGGATGAATTTTCGTTAGTGAAAACGCCTTTATTGTTTAGTAAGAACAAAATTTAAAAACAGGTATCTGAAATTGTAAAATTTTTAATTTTTATTTTAAAGATAATTTTTTAGTGTAAGTAATATAAAAAAACAAAAAATAGTAACACTTGTAGAAAATTAAATTCTTCATTTTTCTACACTAATCTTAATGTGTCCTGTTTCTCTAGAAACTTTAAGTTTATTTGCAAAAAAATTTGGGGTAAGTTACACCTACGGGGTTGTTTGGCAGTGTTCGCTGAACTGAAGGGGAGGAGTTATGGGAGGAGCTGAATAGACTTTTGGTTGAAAATAAAATGTATTAATTGATAAACGTTGGGTGAATTATGTTTTTAAACAATTGGAATACCGTTTTTCACGAAGGCCATGTTCAGAATGCAGATTGCTCCTGGGTTTTTTTTAAATGGGAGATTCTTAGAAATCAATCTATTTTTTAAAGAAATCGATGATTAATAGAACCATCTTCCATCAACCAATCAAACCCATCACGATAATTTAACAAGAAAGCAGATTTATGTAACTTTTTACACATATTGTCACACGAGTTGTATTAGAACAAGAACAAACGAATACAACAAGTGATGACTTAAATTCTAAACAATGGTTTAACTCAAACAAAAGGGATAACCATTACCAAAAGTTGGAGAAGCGTCTGAAGACCTCTTGGGAAACCAGGGAACTCCTCCTACGGAGCCCAGCTCCGGGAGCTCACCCGATGGAGACTCATCTAACGCAGAATCGGGGCAGCGTTTTATTTTTATTTTTGCGAATTACTCCCCTTCCGGACTGCATATCTGCGTATCTTTCCTAGAGCGGACTTCTCCCGATAATTTCTTCACCACGATCGCAGCGTTGTCCAAGGAGCGGATGACTCATATCTGTGAAGAGATAACCAATCTCCCTTTGCACCCGCGACAATATTGTAATATTTAGAATTTAGTACTAAAATACAAAACATGATTTTTATAAATTGTAGATTAAAAGAATGATTATTTTATTCAAAACCAACGAGGGTCCATTCAACCCCACTATTTTCGGGTTTTCCAAGAATGGGGGTTTACACTATAATTTTCTTATCTCCAATAATTTTAAACAAATAATAATAAAAAAAAAATCATGAGATAGAAAACATAGTTGTCTATCGTTGACACTAGAAATATTTCAGATATCATTATTAAAAGCCGAGATATGACGATTTAAAAAAAAGTACTAATCAGCCCCGGTCTCCCCTATTACTGCAAGGCCTCCTACCAAAATACAAAGCAGAAATTTATCCCTTCGGGATTTAAATTACTAAATTACCGAAGGTTTAGGGGCCTTTAACGCAGCACAACTTAGAAAAGGCTCCCCCTCCAGATGGGGCCCCGAAACACTTTACTGGAATTTTTTCCACCAATAGGAATGCAGGAAAGGGGGAAAACAGCATTAACGATATTTTAAGGTGAAATTCGTAGATTTGAAGTATGACAAAGGTAAGAAATGGTAATGCACGTCCTTTTATTGTCTTAATTGTTAAACTATGTGACAACTAGCTTGTTTTTTTCGTATATAACAAAGTAAACAAGCGGCCATGTTGGACTGTTTGGGGTGCTTCAATATTTAGGAAACAGGGGGCACCTTTGTACTTTTTTCTTATTCAAAATTAAAAAACTAGATGTCACTATTTCTTATAGTAAACAAAATTGGAAACAGCAACTTTAACAACTAAAACTAACCTTAAATTCCGAAGGCGCCCAAGGGGCTTTATCTACGAAAACCAGAAAATCCCGAAGACATTGACGCATTATGTAAACAACATTACATTTCTTTAAAAATTCTACACACAAAAGAAGCTACAGAAGACAAAGAGATGTCAGCTGTCATAGCAGGGATAACGCATCATAAAAACAACAAGACGATAAAAAAACTACTTGAGCAAAAATTAAAAGAAGCTCTGTCAGAATTTAAATGTATTAATACGAAACGTTGATTCTCACAGGAAAACGACATAACCATAGCTGCGACTGACTAATACGAACACCTATATTAAGACCATGTTCAAGTGAATGCTACTCAAGATCACGTGAATCGAGAGTGCGATTTGCTGACAATCACAACAGCCTAGAATCCAGTCCGGGAAGAAGTCTCAGTCAAAACAGAGACAACAGTCCCTATCGCAGAGACTACAATTTGTCAGTACGAAGAAATTATAATCCTTCAGGATATAGGCAATCCAGATTTTCATCCCACCAACGTCCTCCAAATAGGAACGGATACCACTACCGCCAAGGAGACTACAACGGAAGAAACTTTAACAACTACAGACATCAAATGCGTTATAACAGCAACCAACATCTACAGCAACAACATAACTCTGGCAACAATCCTCGAACCACTGAAAATTGAGAAATAACCTAATACAAGAGTAACCGAAGAGGAAATATTGCAAAAGAATATTGGACAGATATGCCCCGTACCAACAATCCAGGTCCCCGATAACCACCATAAAACCAATACGTTACTCCCCACTAACATACAATTTAGGATCAGATGTACAAGTAGAAATCCCTAAACTGATACGAATTCCCACTAAAATTTTTCATAAGGAAATTATAGCTTTAGTGGATACTGGCGCCGCCGCTAGTTTAGTATCCAATAAAATATTAGATACTCTAGAAAGTAATGAAAACTTAGAGCAAGTGAAAAATAGGAATACTCCAATTTTAAGGACGGTATCGGGACAAGAACTTAAATCGATAGGAAAATTGGAATTTGCAGTTGCTATTAACGATAATCATATTATTAAACATCACTTTTACGTTACGAGCAACTTAAATGAACATTGTATCTTAGGATTAGATTTCTTATCAAAAAATAATGTGAAGATTAACCCTAGAAATTGACAAATATGTTATGATCACTTTGGATGAGAACATAATTTTGGAAGTAAACCATGCCCATTTATAGCATACCATTTAGCAAAGCAGGCATCCATATACCACTAATCCCAATTGATAGAGAAGACCACCAAGATCTTATACAACAAGATTATCAAAACTTAGAATCCTTCACTCAATTAGACTTTAACAACAAAACTGAGCAGATAACTAAGATTGCTGGAAAACTAGAACAAGTACTCAATGTATCAAACGACATACGAGCAAAAATTGAAATTTTACTAAAGAAACCTGAATGTCTTTTTGCAGACCAAGAATCCCACTTCGGTCTAGCAACACAAGTAAAACATCACATCAACATTAGCCATCACGCTCCCATTAATCGAAGACAAACATACGAAGCCCTAAAACTTGTTGTTAAGACCAAAATAGAGGTAATGCTAAGCAACAAAATAATAAGAAAAGTCACAGTCCTTTTGCTGCAACCATAGTAATGGTACCTAAAAAAGATGGAGGGATGCGTATGTGCATCGATTACAGAGCTTTGAATAAAATTACTGTTAAAGATAAATACCCTCTACCTAGGATAGATTATACAATCGACGCGTTGTGCATCTCTGTTTATTTTTCAACATTGGACTTACTAGGCGGCTACTGGCAGATAGAAATCGAGGAAAGGGACAAACACAAAACAGCTTTCATTTGTGAATTTGGCCAACACGAATTTAATCGGATTCCGTTTGGCTTAACAAATGCACCAAGCACTTTTCAAAGAGAAATGAATAAAATTTTGAAAACGGTATTGTAAAAATTCAATTTGGTTTACCTAAATTACATCATAGTGTTCAGTAATTCAATTACTGATCATGTGACACACTTAGAAGCAGTTTTTGAACTTATTAAACAAACGGGTTTAAAGTTGAAAAGGAAGAAGTGCGAATTTTTTAAAGAAGAATTAGATTATTTAGGGTACATAGTATCCGGGAAAGGAATAACACCAAGTACAAGGTATTGAGTTTAAATAAGTATATTAGACATGTTATTTGTATTTTGCATAACTATAGATGTATTATTTGGTTATAGAGAATAACATCACTAAATAACTTCTTGAGAAAATACAGATTAATTAATATTCTTACAGTGATCCAGTCTGGACAGATAGAGAAGAGAGAGAAATAAGATTTGACAGATGTATATATAGTAGTGAGACAAAGGGTGCGTCTAAACAGCATCCTTTGTCTTGAGTCGGTTTCGGCAACTTGTCGGGTTCCTTGGATTGCGCATATATATTTCAACATCTCCTCTCAAACCAAGGAACCTGGAATTCAATGATTATTTTCACACATACCAAGACTTTCACGCATTTTCTCAAAATCGGGTTTTGGAAGGGATTTGGTCAGGATATCAGCTTTCTGTTCTTTAGAGGGTACAAACAAAACATTGATAACACCATCTTCTTGAAGGAAGCGGACAAAGTGATATCTAATGTCTATATGTTTAGTTCTCTGGTGGAATTCAGGATTATGAATAGAGCGGATCGCACTTTGATTATCACATAGAATAGGGACAGGTTGGTCTTCAGTTTCTCCAATTTCAGACAGCAAGCACTTGATCCAAACAGCCTCCTTGGAAGATTCTGATGCTGCGACATACTCGGCTTCTGTTGTAGACTGGGACACACATTTTTGTCTGCGGCTGCTCCAGGATACAAGACTACCATATACAAAGAAAGTGAATCCAGATGTAGAACAGCGACTGTCTATATCACCACCAAAATCGGCATCTGTATATCCAACAAGAGGTTGGTCTGAGTTTTCGCCAAGAAGAATTCCAAATTCGGTCGTTCCTGAAAGATAAGAAAGAATTCTTTTTACTGCACTCCAGCGTGCCCGGCCTGGATTTTGGCAAAATTTCGCGACTTGATTAACGGCATATGAGATGTCTGGTCTACAGGTAATGGACAAGTAGAGAAGACATCCGACTGCTTCACGATATGGCACATGTGACATGTCGAGTTTCTCCTCTTCGGATGTTGGCGACATTTCTAAATTGAGACGAGTGCATGGATCAGCAGGGGTAGACGTGGGGTTGCAGGTATCCATTTTAAACTTGACAAGGATTTTCTTGATAAATTCTGGCTGATTAATCAAGATTTTTCGTTGTTCTTGATCACGATGGATATCAAGGCCGAGGAAGCGGGTTGCTGGTAGACAGCGCATATCGAATTCCTTTGAAAGAAAATCAATGATATGCTTTACATTGGACAGGCTGGATCCACACACAATCCCATCGTCTACAAAGATAGCAACAATTAGAATATCCTTTCTTCTTCGTCTATAATAAACGCAGGGATCAGATTCACATCTTGAGAGTCCGAATTCGACAAGAAACATGTTGAACTTCTCATTCCAAACTCTTGGTGCTTGTTTTAAGCCATAAAGACTTTTTTCAGGCAGGCATACATGATCTTCTTTTCCAGCTACTGCAAAACCTTCAGGTTATTCCATGAAAACTTGCTCTTTCAGCTTTCCGTAAAGAAAAGCAGTTTTTACATCCAGCAGAGTGACTTCTAAGTTTCGGACTGCAATGATGGCTAAAATGGTACGAAGAGAGTCATATTTTAGAACAGGAGCGAAAGTCTCACTATAATCAATACCGTAGCTTTGGGCAAAACCTCTTGCCACTAGTCTGGCTTTGTATCTTTCAGATACACCAGGATAGCCGGGTTTGATCTTGAACACCCATTTGCAGCCAATGATATTTCTCTCGGTGGGCCGTTTTACAAGTATCCATGTTTCATTTGCCATAAGTGACTTGTATTCTTCTTCGATAGCCTTGGTCCATAGTTCAGCTTCATCACTTTTCATAGCTTCTTGTAGTTTTTCGGCTCAAGGTTTTCAACTGGAGAAATAGAGATTGCCGCTTCCATCCCAAATGACGATTTCTGATTTTTCTTTGCTATGTTCCTCCTCCATTCTAAAAATTTTTCGTTGTGGACTGGAACTCGAGATGATTGACGTCGAGGTAGGGCTATTGCTTGCTGATCGGATCTTGATTCTGCTGAAATGCTTTCTTCTGTGTTTGAAGATTGTTCTGAACCCGTAGTTTGTTCGAAACTTGTAGTTTGTTCTGAACTTGCGGTTTGTTCCAAACCCCTAATTTGCTCTGAACTTGCAGGTTGTTCCGTGTCCACCATCTCCTCTGCAGACTCCATTTCCTCGACTTGACATTGTTGCTCTACAATTTCGGCCGGCTCGCCAGCTGTATTTGATGTCTCCGTCTGTTGAGTTTCAGCATCTTTGATGTCTCTGGAAACAAGAGGGTCAAAAGGCGTAGATATTTGTTGTTTGTTTACCTCGGGAATGATCCCATTTGACTCATCTACAATGACGTTTCGACTGATTTCAACTTTTCTCTTTGATGGGATCCATATTCGATAAGCTTTTGTGGACACACAGCAACCAACAAAGATGCCTTGCACAGCCTTAGGATCAAGTTTTCGTCGTAACGCATCAGGAATATGTACAAAGGAAACAGAACCAAAGATACGCAGGTGCGATACATCCGGCTTTTCTCCATGCAGAATTTCATAAGGAGTTGCACTTCCAGTTCTTGATAGGATCATGTTCTGTATGTAGACTGCGTAGGCGACTGCTTCAGCCCATAGGTAATCAGGAACATTTCGTGCAAGATACATACTGCGTGCTGCTTCCATTATAGTACGATTTGCCCTTTCGGAGACGCCGTTCTGTTCTGGAGTATATGAGGCACTAAGTTCATGGTTGATTCCCATTTGTTCAAGCCATTCTTCAAATTCTCGATTCACATATTCTCCGCCGTTGTCGGATCGTAGTGTGCAGATCTGTCGATTATGTTGATTTTTAAAAATGGCTACGAACTTCGTGAATTGATTGAGGGCTTCGGACTTATGTTGAAGAAAATATACCTCCGACCAGCCACTGAAGTCGTCCTTGAATAAAACGAAGTAACGAGATTTGTTTGGAGACATCGTTTGCATAGGTCCACAAATGTCAGAGTGTACCAGGTCGCCTACATTGATACCTCTTCTTCTTCCATTTGGAAACGGCAGACGATGCATTTTACCAAGCATGCATCCTGTACATAATGATGATGGGAAGTTACTATGATTAATGTGGAGACCGCAAACTGCATTTTGACGTTCCATTTTCATGATGGTCTTGTTGTTTGTATGTGCGAGTCTCTGATGCCAAGTAGAAATTGACAGGCTGGTGGCGGCATGTGACGTTGTTTGAATTTTTACAGTGAGATCAAGATAATATAGCTTTTCGTTAACGCGTTTGCCAGTCATCTCTAACTTTCCGTGGCGAAAGAAAGTTACCTAAGGAATAAAGAAAGTTGATTAGCGATCTTTGTTTAGGTGAATATGTGAAAGATAAATTAGTATACCATATCATCAGAAAAAATGGCTTCTATTCCATATGCTGTGGCAGCACTGATAGAAAAAAGATTTATTCCTAAGCCAGGAACGTAAAGCACGTCAGTGAGTAAGAGGGATATTCCAATACTGTTAGTTACTTCCACATCACCCTTTCCTTCAGCTTGTAAACAAGTGTTTCCGATACCGAGGACCGAATGAGTTCCTTTCTTGATTGATTTGAAGTTAACAAGGATTGATCTTTTATCAGTCATGTGTTCAGATGAACCAGAGTCGGCAACAAAACCATAGGTCTCGAAGTCAAAGCTAGTTGACGATAGATAACTGTGATCTTGATCTGCTGGTTGAACTAGAAGTGAGAGATTCGCGTTTGCTTGATGTTGCTCTGCTTCATGCCTCAATCTCACTCTACAGTTTGAGACCTTGTGTGGACCAAGACCGCAATAACCACAAAGTTGCTGTTGATATGGTGGAACTCCTCCTCGTCCTCGATACATTCCTCCAAATCCACGACTACCTCCTCTTAAACCTGGGTATCCACCTCTTCTCGTTCCGCGTGGAATGAAGTAAGGTTGAGGTCTGCCGATCTGCTGATAAGGAAAGCATACTGCCTGAGGAAGATTTCCGAATTGACTGGGATGGCTGTAGCTTTGAAAATTAGTTGCTGCATAGGCTCCGCCTTGTTGAGATGTATTCCCATCTTGATTCGTAGTAAAGGCTTGAGAGATTGCTTCTTCTTCCTGAAGCTTTGCGAGAAGTAGCTTGACAGTTCTGCCTTCCTCGGGTGAGTTGTTCCATGTTGTGTAGAAATGACGATAGGTAGATGGGAGAGTGGACAGAATTTTCGACATTACTTGTGTCTCTAATATTTGTTCACCTACTTCTTTGAGTCTTGACCACAGGAGTTCAATAGCAGTGACATGGCTTGTCATGTTGTGTCCTTGTTTGTATTTATACTCAGTGAATTGCTGAAGTAAGATGAGCCTATTGTCAGCTGCATTTCGAGCATGTTGATTTCTGATCCTGTCGTACATTTCCGCAGCAGTAAGAGATGTGCACAAGGTGTCACGAAGTTCGTCATCGGTCGTAGCGAAAAGATAATTCCTTGCAGTGACATCTTTCTCTTTCCATTTATTGATGAGATTGGCGTTTGTGACTATACCATTTTCTCCTCTAGCCTAAAATTTGTAATACAGTTTTTGGTTATTATTTGTTTTAATAGTTTAACATTTGTGATGCTTGAAGTACGTAGATAATTACTAACTCATAGTCAGGTTTAAGCAGTTTAAGTGAGTGATAATAATTCCAACTTTTTATGATTACATGTATAAAAGAAAAGATTAAATTATCTGGTTTTCAAAAAAAAAAAATATTTTAAAAAATTGTTTTTATGAGTTATAAATGCATTGATTGATTTGAATATGAGTGCATGAGTAAAGTCAAATTTATCTGTTTAAATATTATGTTGTTTTCTACTCTTTGGGAGTGCATGAGAGAAATCGAAATATCTGATTTTCTCGAAGTTACTATATTCTTTCTGCTCTTTAAAGTCCATGAGTAAAATCGAAATATCTGATTTTTCTCGAAAAGAAAAGAAATAAGGATATGGTAACATTTCTGTTTTTACTATTGAGTATAATGATGATTGTTGGTATGCAAATTAATTTTTAAAAAAATGTCTGAAATATACAGCGACTGCGAAAATCAATTTTACGATGAAAAAATTTTAGTGTCATTTAAGTTTGCAATAGAGGATAGGTTTTAACTTAAGATGTGTAGTTGTTTTTGGCTCGTAAAATAAATTAGGCCTACTGTACAATATTACCTCTGCGGGTTTGAGTTCCACTCCATCAATGATGTCTAAAAGACCATGTTGTTCCAAGATTAGTCTCAAACCACACTTCCAACGGGGAAAATTACTTCCATTGAACTTAGTTAGATGTCCAATATCCTTTAGAGATGAAGATTCCATTTCAATGTTACTCCTTTAGTCAGTGAGAGTACTGGGCCCATAACCTATTGAGTTTAAATAAGTATATTAGACATGTTATTTGTATTTTGCATAACTATAGATGTATTATTTTGTTATAGAGAATAACATCACTAAATAACTTCTTGAGAAAATACAGATTAATTAATATTCTTACAGTGATCCAGTCTGGACAGATAGAGAAGAGAGAGAAATAAGATTTGACAGATGTATATATAGTAGTGAGACAAAGGGTGAGTCTAAACAGCATCCTTTGTCTTTAGTCGGTTTCGGCAACTTGTCGGGTTCCTTGGATTGCGCATATATATTTCAACACAAGGAAGTTAGACGCGATTATTAGATATCCCGCTCCCAAGAAAGTAAGATAATTGAAATCATTTTTAGGTTTAGCTAGCTACTACAGAAAATTCATACGGGCTTTGGCTGATAAAGCGCATCCACTAACTGCACTCACTAGAAAGTCAGCGGAATGTAAATGGGGGAGGAACAAAGGGACGCCTTTGATTGCATTAAGAACTCTCTCATCACTAGACCTTTGCTAGGTTATCCGGACTTTTCTCGAGAATTTATCATCTACACGGATGCTTCAGGATATGGAATAGGAGCAGTCTTGGCACAAATACAACCTCCACCTCAATCGTTGGATTCAGCGGAGTCCGTCGGACAGGACCTCCGTGAATCAGACGGCGTAGAAGTCGTCATACCCTATACCTCTAAACATCTGAACGACAGCGAGGCCAAGTGGTCAACCACAGAGAATGAGGTATACGCAATAATCCATGCAATCGACGTGTTTAGGACGTAACTATACGGGCGTAAGTTTTCCGTATTTACAGATCATAGACCTTTAGAATGGCTAATGAGTAAGACAGAACCAGCAGAAAGATTAGCTCCATGGGCTCTTAAAATCCAAGAATTTGATATCATTATTGGGTACCGGCCAGGAAAGTCACACCAAAATGCTGACACTCTTAGCCGCACACTAATAGTACCGTTAGCAAAAGTAGAAACAAGGTCAACAGGTACAAGAGTGAAATCAGAAGTAGAAAACGAAAAAGTACAATCCAAAAAAACTAGAGCAAAACAAGCAATTTTCGAAATTGAAAATGATAAGTTCAAGGACACGGAAAAATGGATCGAACACAAAGACGAGTATTGCCGAGTAATATTATAAGAAATAGCAAAGGTCAATCCAAGTAAGGATGTCAAAAATAAATTTAAAATAAACGAAAAAACATTATAAGCAGATGTCAGAAGACGAACTGTTACGCCAGTGAGACTGATACCACACATTTTAAAGGAAAATCACGATCATATATTGGCAGGACATTTAGGAGTAGGAAAAACGTTAGCTAGACTTGAAAGACAGTATACATGGCCATGCATATGCATGTCGCCGTAATAGAATACGTTAAAAGTTGTTTGATGCGTAATAAAAGAAAATCGGTAGGTGGAAGTAAAGCATCATTGCACCCTTTGCCTCTAGTTGAAGAAGTATGGGTAAGGATTGCAATGGATATAGTTGGCCCAGTTCAAGAAAGCGCTAAGGGATACAGGAATATATTAGTTCTTTCAGATTATGCCAGTAGTTTTTTTTACAGTTCCTATGAGAAATCAAACTGCCCAAACAATTGCAAAGTTTTTGGTTAATAAGATATTTACTAAATATGGATCTCCGGAAGTAGTTCTAACAGTTCAAGGTACTAACTTTCTATCCATCCTGATACTAGTGTGTGTAAACTGTTCAAAATCCAACAAATAAGAACTACGGTCCATCATCCACAAACCGATGGATGGGTTGATAGGTTGGATTGAACTCTCGGTGACATGCTAGCTTGTTATGTCTTAGACCAACCTGCTAACTGGGACAAATACCTTCCATTCGTTACTTTTGCCTACAACACAGCAAAACCAGCCTCAACTCAAGAAAAACCATTCTTTCTATTTTTTGTACGAGAACCAATAATGCCCAACGATATCAAGATTAACAGAAGATACGAGACCTACAAGGATATCAGTATGGTGTATTCACAGCAGTGAGAAAAAGCTCAAAAACTGGCAAGAGAAATCTCTTCAAATCCCAAACAAGACAGAAAAAAATACTACGACGTAACCACGAAAATTACTAAATACAACATAGGTGACTACGTATTACTGAAGGCGCCACCGGCAGCAGGAAAATTCATAAATCGATGGAACGGACCCTTTCAATTTTCTCACATTTAGAACATTCCTATTTCTCCTTTGACCAGTCCTATTTCTCCTTGGAGTTGAGGCTATTTCGCTTGTCTTTATCTTACACATTTAAGGACAAGGATCCTTCAGACCGGTAGGCAAGATGAGGGGTAACTTTCAGTACAGGAGTGTTGATTTTATATGCCAACGCCCTTGAAAATGACCGTTGACAAAATGCCAACGCTTACTTTGCTTGCATGTTAAGAATTCCTTATCCTATTTAACTTTTTATTGCAGAATATTAACCATCATTTTTGACTGAATACAGCTCATTTAACAAATAATTAAATTTGATAAATCTAAACGTTGTTTAATTTTTTCTACTGTAAGTTTTTCGTACATCTTGCAACACAGAGGGGATTGCGAGGGATCATTAAGATCTGGGAATCACAGCCCCTTTGGTGAACCATCCGCCTCCCTAAAAGGGTGAGGACCACACCCATCGTAGCCCCTCTATGATGCAAGTCGTAAGAAGAATAAATAATAACCAAAGTAAAATCACACTCACATTTATAAATGATTAATTTTTGATAAAAGAACTATATATTGTAAAAATTTCGGTTAAAATACTGAAAAAAATTTAATTATAAGGAGTTCTTAAGCTGCAAGTGAATTAAGCGCTAACATTTTGTCAACGGTAATTTTCAAGGACTTAAGGATATAAGCAAACCCGCTTTTTTCGATGATTTCCCTCCCATTTAACATGGGGCTCTCCAGAAAAATTTCAACTTTCAACTTTAAAAAATAGTCTTATTTCACGTTCGGGCGTCTTCGGGAAATGGCTCTTTCCCTGTTTTCCATTATAAAAGTGCAAGTAACATTTGCACGCGTGAATTCACGCACAAAAAATTCATTTGGCTGATGAACGAAAGTGAATGCTCAGTCACGTAAAATTTTGAGATTTGCGTGTAATTTGAGATTGTTGGAAATGGGGAAAAACTCCCGAAATTGAACGAACACCCTCTTTTTACCAACACCCTAGCGGAGTTTTGTCGGGTCGGATCCCGTGTTGAACCAGTGTGCTTCACCCGTGTGAAGTGTGACACTGGTGAAACACACTGGTGTTACACCTCTTGTTCGCGTGATAGGGCGGGTTTAACACCGGTGTAAGTTATAAAGCTTTACCCGCAAATTTTATAGTTATTTTGCACCGGTATTGTTCTAGTTAAATATACCCGTATAAAGCTCAAATTGGTCCCAGTGTACTTCTCTGATTATCCCTACTATATTAACCGGAGTAATACACTAATATGTAACTGGTGCACTTCTACAGCTGAAATTTTTGTATAATGGGTGCATAAACCCGTATCAAACCCTTTACATGTACTGGTGATTTTCTCCAGTTTTAATCTCATGCTATTTGTTGGTAGATCACACTAGTGTTACCCTATTGCATTTGTTTGGTGCATCGCACTGGTTTTGAACCCTTCAAACATACCAGTTTTCACAGTTACAATCTTGGTCCGTCTCTTTCACGAGTGCAAACAAGCTAGACATTTTCAGTAAACAGACAAGTGCTTTTTACTGCCACGTATTTTATTTCTATTGTACTGCTGAATGAAAAAGCATGACATTAGGGCACAAAACAAGTAATTGATTGACTGATGCAGTCCAGAAGGTCTAATAACCATGAAATGTTAAATAAAAATTGTCACAATGTAAAAACCTAACATTGGAATCTTCTTAGTATACCAACGACAAAACAAATTAAAGACTAAAACAGTTAACTAATGCTTGAAGTAACAAATTCACACAAACTCGCCAACAGGAATTCCCAACTGACATGCACGAGGAATAATTAAACATTAGTCGGGAAATATTAAATTAATAAGCTTAGTTTTACCATCGGCGTTATTCACCACTAAATGCGATCACCACGCGAAAAGTCTTTTTTCCAAGTTCGACTGCGCTTTTGCAGCTCGGAGAATTCTAAAGGTATGGAAAGTCAAATAGCAAAAGACGATTGATAAGCGACAGCAAAAGCATTCTTACTGCTGGTATCCATGGCTACCACAATATGTCGTCGTCTGCATTCCCACTTGTGTTTTACAACATTGTAAAAAGAGCGTTTGAAACGCAGTAAACATTGGATGGAAAACTTTATTTATGAAACGAGATGTAGACGCGTTTCATTGCAGTGTCAAACCAATATGTTCCTTACAAACTGTGGTAACAAATTGAAATAAAAAATATGAGTGTGGCAAACCAATATGAAATGCATATAGATGTAATTTTAAAAGCTATATGTCAACCACTTTGATGAATATTTCTAAGTCCTTATCGCAGAAAAAGTAAACCAATATGCTGTTTCGTTAACTAGGCTACCCACGGTTTCAAACTGGTGTCACACACACTTAAAAAGGCGCAGAAACTACAAAAAAATGTAAGTGTGTGACACTATTATGAAACCAATATTCCCCGAATAAATCCCCAACACCAACTAGATGAATTTTTATGGTGCTTAAATCTAGTTCTACCTAAAGTTCATATTGGTGTCAGACACCCTCCGAAAAATGCCATCAACTAGAGGGGGAAATATCATTAAGGAGTGTCCTGCACCCGTTAGGAATGCTCTTGAATCTGGTTTACAAAAATTACCTTTACTCTAAGTAAAAATGAGGCAAAATAGTTCCGTAACACGAGGATCCGAAGAGTATCAAATGCAGCTTTCACATCGCAAATTCAGAAATACGTTAAACGAGGCTTTTCATTTGAAATTCCTCGGTTGCGTGAAACACACCCAATTTGAACCATAAATGAAGGGTTTGAAATAAGTGTTTTACACCACACCAGATCCACACCAAAAAACTCCACTAGGGCAGGGAATTATGGTGTATTTATTGTAAGTTCGAATAAACTTTTGCTCACTTTTGAAATTTGATTGAGCCCCATATCGATTAGCCTATATATATCGATTACTGGATTCAACTTGTTAGTCGACTTTCGAGAGGTGTACAGACGACATAACTGTCACGATTACAATGTCGGAGAAAGTTTCATGTTCCATGTGCTCAGTCTCAATTTCAATAAGACGCCCTAAAACGTTTTATGAACACGTTAAGTTCAGCCATGGTAAATCGGCAGGTTTTCATGTTGTTTGTAAACATCCAGGTTGCGACGGTGTGTACCATTTATTCGCGTCATTTAAAAGGCACTGGAACAAATGCCATCCAGAAACTTCGACAGTTAGACAAAATGCTGCTGCTGTTCAAACCATTAATGGTAAGTGAAGTATATATTTTTTAAATTAAAAGTGTGTAACCCTTTATATCTGTTTAAATTCAAATTCAGACAAGGCTAGTGATCCCGCGTCCATTGAAGATGTGGTTGTTGCTAGTAGTAACACAACTGATGACGTCAGGGCTGGTCTTGAACAATCATCAGCTGAAGATAGGCATGATTTTGATCACGAACAACAACCTTAACATTCTGGCCAGCAAAATTTGGTTCCTGCTCATCGTGAAATTGAATCCCTCCTTTTCACTCCTGGTGCTGCGTTTAGTGAATTTGAATGGGAGGCTGGCTTGCTACTTATATTGCGACAAAGATATTTCCTGGCCTACGAGGCCCTGCTCTTTGTGTCTGAGTCCATCCATGAGCATTATTCAAGAAATATGGCCATCGTTCAGGTAGAACTCTAGAATACATGTAAACTACTTATTCAACGAATCTAACTCCTTTTTTCATTAATTGTAGGAAAAACTTGCTGCCCTATTATCTACTGAAGTAACTGGTAGTACCAAGTTTAAAGCAGCTTTCCTGCGAATCAACCAAGAAGAGCAGCTCACTCGTCATCGACTAGAGAAAATTTGGACAAACTTCTTTCCTACTATTATGCCAAAGTCGGTCATTCTCAATCAAGATGAGCCTTTGTATGAATGGATAAAAGATGAGAAACTTTTTTGAACGAGGTCTTCAAGACAGGGTATGTAGTACCCTTTTTTAGAGTCCTTACAACAGTTTCTGTCAGTAAAAGAAGTGGACAGCGCTGTACTGTCAAGTTTCCAATCTCACACAACCGATATTGAGAATTACTACTCTGATATTTGGGACGGAACTTTTGTTAAAAGTATCCCTAGTTTCATTCGTGAAAATGGTGCAATCCTTTGCTTTCAAATTTACATGGACGAAGTTGAGCTCGCAAACCCTTTGGGTAGTAAAAGGGAGGGTAAACATAAAGTTTCCGTATTTTACTGGGTGTTGTTGAACCTCCCTCCTCAGTTTCGCTCATCCCTGCGTAGCATTCAATTACTTGGGATCGTCAGCTGTGATTTGTTGAAGCAACGTGGGTCTGATGTTTTTTTAAGATCTTTTATAGAGGATTTGATTCGTTTTGAAAATGGTGTAACTCTAACAGTCCGGAACGAAAAAAAAAAGTGGTTTGGTGTTTTACTGAATTTTGCTGGTGATATGCCAGCCTACAACTTTGTGGGTGGGTTCAAAGAATGGGTGGGTTTTGCTAAATCTCCATGTAGAACTTGTACTATTCATCGTGACAACTTGGAAACAATTCATTGCGAAATCGATTGCATTTTACGTGATAAATTGTCCCATGAAAAACAAGTTTTGGAATTAGAAATAGTCGATCAAACACAAGCCGCAAGAGATGCTTTGTCTTGTCAGTACGGTGTAAATCGTAGGTGTCCTTTTTCCGTTTTGAGATACTTTTATGCCACTAAATGTTTCATGCATGATCTTATGCACATTTTTTATGAAGGAACTCTAAATCTCGAAACAGCTTTACTGCTTCGAGTTCTCATACCTGATGACTCATACATTATTGCAACAGTTAATTACAACATCTCAACGCTTAAGAGTGGCCGAGAGTTCACATCTCCTCCTCCATTTAGAAAAAGTGAAATATTGGATTCAAAAAAGTTGTCTTTCTCGTCTTCCGAGATGTCATCAGTTGCAATGTGTCTTGCAATTGTTTTGGGGGAATTTGTTAGTAGCGAAAATCCTTATTTTGCAAACTTCCTTCTGCTTCTCGAAATAATGACGTCCCTTCAGTCTTATTCCTTTACTGAAAAGCAATTGGCAGTGCTACAGAAAAATATCGAGATTCACAACAAAAATCATGTGTTTTTATATCCGAAGCCAACTGATTCCGCTGGAAAAGCGATCTTTTCTAAACTACATACACTTATCCATTTTCCCAGCCAAATCAAACAGTTTGGCCCCCCCGCTTCTCGTGGTGTTTCCGTTATGAGTCAAAGAACGCCCCGTTTAAGAAAATTATGCGAAGGAATTGTAACTTCCATTACGTCCCTTGGACGTTAGCCTCTCACCATCAAAAACTTGTTGGCATGGACATAAGAATTGATGGCGAAGGTCACTATTTTGGTAAATTTGAAGATTATTCAGTAAATGAAAGCCATACCCCTTTTGCTGTGAAATATGCGCGATGGTGTAATATCTTGTGCGACGCTACTCCATTGGGGGAAATTCAAAAATTCAATCCATTAAACAAATCACCATGGCTGGGAGGAAATGTAAAATTGGCACTGTATTTTTGAGACAGTTACCTAATCATTGCAAACAGAAAGTATTTTTTCGAATCGCAGACGCGATTATTTCTGATCACGGCATTTATTTTATCATGGAAGAAATGGAGACTCGTTTATTTTGTCTTGATCGATTTTCTTTTATTGCTGTATCCCAAAAAACATTTTGTGTCGTCGAACGTCATGCTTTATCTTTTGACGCGCCTCTTCACTCATTTGAATACGAAAGCGAATTACATGTGGTCCCAAACTACTATCACATGTTGTGATGAAAATACATTGGTTTGAAAACAAAACTTGATTTAACGTGTTTAGGGATTTACATTTTGCTGCCCCATCTGCTGCCATTTTTAGCAGACAACCAGGCATGTGCTTTTCGTCTAATCGTCTTGTCTGTCGGCTATCGAGCCTGAGGTTCGAAATTCCAGCATGTCGGTAATACGCAAACTATGCGTACAATTTGAGTCACTTAAAAATCCTGTTAGAACAAACTGCGTTAAGTTGCCAGCACCTAGTACGCGAAGGAATTTGGTTATTCTGAAGGAAACTTTGCTAAGACAAATGTTAGATGACATGTCAATTCTTGATTTACAGTTCAACACATCAAAGCTTACACGAGTTGAGGATCTAATCATTTGTAAATACGATGAGGATTTCGGGCAACCAATTGAAGTTCATTCAGATGTGGTTTTGTTTGATAAAGACATAGTAATGGTAAGGCTGCGTAAACCTGTAGTTGAATTCAGTGAGTGTGAGGAGCCAGGTCAGAAACTGGTAAGAAAACTTGTTCGAACTTATCTGTAAAGTAGATGTAATGTTAAACACAACTTAAAACTTCTTTCAATTTCAGAAAATGTATCGAACAATGGTGACATCAGTGAAGATGCAGAAAGTACAGACTTTCTTAACAGCAGCTTGGAAGAAGACAGGATGTATACAAGTACACCTTATTCTGTTTCACTAGAACTAACTGGGGCCTCATCAAGCAACAAAAATAAGATTCTTCTTTGTGGAGATAAACTATATTTACTGTTTATTCTATTATTCTTTTCTATACCGTTGACATTGTTACTAACGCTCACGTGCATTGGAGACGTTGTAGCAGAGATGAGATGAGGAGGATGAAAAAATAATTACAATGAAATATGACTTGAGGGAAAGAACACTTTATTTCTGTGTAGATGTGGTGGGGGAGACAATTTTACCGACGTGGTAGAGAGAGAGAGAGACTAGGGGTACCTTTTACCTCGATACTTGATTTTACACTAAAAAAATTCAAAGGGGGCAAGGGCTTCTTAACGTTAACATAAATTTAAAGGGCCCTTGCCACCTACAATCCTGCCCGTGAGGGCAGCACCGTAGGTGACAGTCAATACCAAGAGAGTGAAGAAATTTTGCCAACGCAAAGAAAGCTCTGAAGCTGAGGACAACAGCACATATGTAGACATTGGTCAGTTGGATGGCAGCATAAACTCACTGAATGATGTAACTGCAAGCAACTCTCGTGTTCCTTGTACGACGCTGACCACTTCGATGAAAAATCCTCTTAACCCCTTTCTCTTAAATATTTCACTTTCCCACATAACAAACGTTATTTTTAGGGCCTTCTGGTTCTAAGACCACTGTAAATAGAAACCATCTCCAAGCCGATTCAGACGGAGAGATAGCCAGAGATCAGGCGACTGAACCGGAAATTTCAAAACAACTAAGTAAATAATTTGTCTTTCATTTGTGGCTGTTGACCGATTTGGTGTTCTATTTTGGGCTAATTCTTTTAATATTGTAACGCACAGCTGACGTAGGGTTATGCAACCTATAGAATTTATCTCATGGTTAACTCCCGAGAGTTAGATAAAACTGATGATTATTAAATGTCACAGGAAGGTTATCACCCAATTACTTAAATTCCTAGAACAGGAGAAAACGTCCATCGATGGTATAAAAGAAGACCACTCGGCTGGATCTGGGTTCCTTCCGTCTTAGTTATTCATATGTGTCAAACTTGTTTAAACCTTGTTTCCCTTATTCTTAGTTTACTCTGTAGTCAATTCTCTTTGATTTCCAAATAAACGGCTCTGACGTCGATTGCCCGTTACAATATTGTTAACAGAATCCCGTGTTCCACTTACGCTCCCCCAAAAAGGTTCTGAATCTTGGGAGATTAACCCACAACTTGTTCTGGCAATTAAAAACAATTCGTTGCTTTTGCACCAAAATCAATTCATTGCAGTTTGTGTGATGCATTTCAAAAGGACTCAGCTCTTAGGTAACAAGGGTTTGTACCGAAGCTACGCCGACATGATTGTGACGAAATACGACGTTCTGAGAGACCACGGCCCGATCTCATATGTAATTTTATACATATCTTTTTGTGTAATTGTTTCCTTTGTTAAATATTGCGTTATCTATTGCAGGTAACTGTCAAAAAAGGTGATTCGTGCCATTAATAACCGTTTAGATAGTCAACAACATGGAGCACGTCGCAAGCTGGCCAGGAATCAAAAGAAGCATGCCAAAAAATAACAGGCGGCCGCTGTCACAGCAAACGATGTTCTTGATGCTAGCAATAGTATCCAACCATCAGGAGATGATATCGACGACGAGCACCCCAACAACGATTCGGTGAATAAGGAAAAAGAAAAAAAAAATTGAAGAGTTTAAGGCTAGAAGAGAAATTGTCAATTCAAAAAAAAAGTTGTCGACAAAGGCAATGTTGGAAAAAATCCCGAGTTACAACAATTTTGAAATTGTAAAGTGCTTTTAGTCCCTAGTAATTCTCCAGTAGCTAACATTTTTTTTTCTTTTTCGTCCAGGTCTATGAAGATTTTGCTAGAATTAGCCAATGTGTGATCTTGGTATAGATAAATTTTGTGAAAACTTTGATGAACTTATTACCAATTTTCGCCAGTTTCTTTCGAAACGAAAAAATGGAGGACATACTTTTTCAAATGGAAATCGTGGAGATGTAGATGTGATACTTACAATCAATAGTTTGTGCTCAACAAAGCGTGGGGTTTCAGATTCTACACCGGTTATTCAAAAACGTCAGGTTGGTAAGCCTGTTGAGCCTAATTACAATGGCCTTACTCCCAGTGTAATGTTGTTTTTTGAGGGCGATGATGTCCATTCCATGTTAATTTTTGGCGGGGGGTGTTGAATTTCAAAAACATCCAAACTAAGAGTGTGTGCATTGCTTTGTTGAATCTGTTGGCAACGTAGTACGTCATTGATCGAGATTACGCAGCCGCCTACTCTGTTCTCGCCATTATCGATGTTAAATGTTTGACCAAAGATAATCCCAAAAAGAAGTCGAGAGTTAAAATTCCCACTTGTCTTAAAGACTTCTTAAATAAGTTCAACAATTTTATCGTAGACGAAGTTGCGGAGTCTTTGGCGTTAGAAAATTCCGAAAGTGATCGTGATTCCGATTAAGTTTATCATTCTTGTTATTTGAGTATCGCTCTCAGTCCCGCTTATTATAATAATGGTGGTTCCTTTTTAAATGCTGCTGCCTCGGTGAAGTGATGCCATCAACCCAAGTCAGTACTGTCAGTCAAGTCTCATGCTGTGTATAACGTGTCATACTATAATGTAATCTGGAACTGTTCTTCATGGAAATAAACATGAAATTTTTAATCGTGGGCCTATTCATTGGATTTCATTATGAAGCAGGTTAATAGTTTAATAGGTTGAATGGCAAGTAGGCTAGCAATAGCCACAATGTGCAAGTAGGTAATGTATGAGGTAAGTAGGGACAATTTTGCAAGTATGTTGGAGGTTTTTCTGGCACATACTTACATGCTTAATCGTTACTTACAAATATAAGTATGAAAAAAATATTTAAGTATCTTAAGCTCGTAAGCAGTTTCGTCTTGTAAGTAATCCTGGCCCACTTAAGTATGTTACGTTAAGTACTCTACCGCTGCTGTGTATTTCTACTGAAAATTTCCAGTCCTATTTCTCCATCCTGTTTCGGTTTGGTCCTATTTCACCGGTTACCACTGCAACTGCAAAACCTACAGTGCCTTCGACGACAACATCAACTACTACGTTTTCAATGACAACTACGGCCACAACCACAACTCAATCAACAAGTCCAACGACAAGACAGCATACAACAACTGATATAGCTAATGAACCTCCAGTCACGAAAGGTCAAACAATTCACACCATTCAACAATCATTTCTCCATGGAGGACATAGGAATAGAAATCATTGACATTGAACAACCAACTAATCAAAATATACCTGAAGCAGCATCTTTAACGATGGAGCAGGTGCCAGAGGCACCAATAAAAGAAGAAACTCCGGAAAATGGCTTACCCAAAAACATAGATGAATTCAACGACAAAATTAAATTCGAGATCACAAAAATGTACGAGCAATAAAAAATCAGCATTAAAACTGAACACGAGAACAAGCTCGCTTAAGAAATCCGCGACCTTTCTGCCAATTTTCTACGATAAAGAGAAACCAAGCTGTGATTTTAGCCGAAGGTAACGGCATTCTCGCTGCGTCAACGATTGGACTTCCAATTTGCTCGAGGCTACAAGGCTTTGGACAAAAAATGACACTTCAACAATGAAAAGCAAAAAGGATCTTGATCTCCGCAACAGAATCAAAATGTGGATTTCAGCCATACCTACGAAGATAAAAACTGCACAATTGGAGTAGACGGAGGGTCTATTCATCCTTACTCCGATTGTTTCTGGAAAACTCATTTAGTAAATTTAAATGGATTCCCGCTCACCTGGGAAATCAACAGACGATTGGACGACAACAGAGATTGGATAAAACAAAAAGCAAATATCCACATACCAAACCTGGACCTCTTCTTCACAGAATTTGAAGAACTACACCTAAACGACTTCGACTATGGACTGAAATGACATTCAGCACACGAAACAATGGAAATGGAACAATTTAATATTCTGAACGATATCGCAGGATGCAAGATTCAGAAGCAAATTCAGTGTCTGATATAGTAATGTCAGAAAAACAAGATAACCAGATCGGTACCATGTTTTCATGGTTCGACACATAAAAAATTTTTATTCTCTCTATTATCGGATTTATTGCATTCCTCATATGCCTACGCATATTTCTAATATATGCGACCCATACACAAGAATCATGGAAAGAATCCGTCAAACTAGAAGACTGAGAAGATACGGAATCAACCTGGAAGAAGCTCACTAGTTAACCTCAATGATTGTGAATTCAAACACTTAAGCAACAAAAGAAATTATAGAACAACCATTTAATAGAATAGTCGCACCAATACCACTTACCATGGAAATAATTGCACAAACGCACCCTGCCCAACCAAGCGCACGGCAACAACGAATTATTTATCCCAAAGTGGAAGAAGATTGGGAAGTGGATCAACCTCACAGATGCACAAGAAAACACACAACGTGCACTTGCGTTGTGGGTTATGGAATAGTATGGGAAGACTTTTGCAGATGCTCAACGGAAGCTGAATCTAAAAGTAAGTAGGGGAGAACGGGGTCAACTTGGACACGGTTCATATTGGACAAAGACCCTAAGTGCTACATGTTATGGAAAAATGGTTTTTTTTTTATATTTTTGTATAGACTGCAATGTTTAACGTTCTAGAAAAAATATTGATTAAAATCGAATCATTATTGTTCTTGTTATCGCAGAATTAAAAAAATGGCCCTGTTTGATGTAATATTCTTCCCTATTACTGTAAGCATTTTTAAAGTGAAAAACACAACTGAATAAAATAATGATATGTGAAATAGCCAATTCATTTCTTTGATGATTGATAAAAAACTTAAATTTTAATGCCTTTCCAGTGTTAAGTTATTAACCAAATACTAAATAGCACCGGGTTGGGTCATTTTGGACACACAATTTTGGGGTCATATCGGACAACTTCGATATTGGAGTGGGAGGTGCTTGTGGAGAAGCCATATACGCCCGTTTGACAAATCGATACTCGATACTCTGTTAAGCCCTCCCATTTTACTCTACCCGCCTACAAATTGTCCATTTCAGCCCCCTATTTCGTAAAAATGACATAACTCTCTATTTTTCATTTCTATTGCAAATATTTCAATATGAATGAATAAAATATTGAATAAGCAGTCTACCCATATTTTTTTAAAATTTATTTTATGTCTCCTTATGAGGAAAACTGGCAGTGTCCAATCTCACACCGTCCCTGTCCAGTTTCGCCCCGCCGTTTAAATAAAAACTAAAAAAACCTGACTTCATTAAAACCCTTATAACTCGTTTATTTTAAAACTTAAAAATTACAAAAAAATTGTGGAGTTACCCAAGAAGGTGCTGCACCATTAACTAAAAATAAATATTAGAAAAAGAACATAGAAATCTAAATATAGAGGAAAGAAATTTTTTGACCCCGTTCTCCCCTAACCATTAAAAATAACAAAAAACAACTAGACCCAAAACTTTCTTAATGTAGCATGGGTGAAAGGGGATAGAAGAAAAGAAGTAAGTGTACTAAATTCAAAATGTGACACATCAAAATAAAAAAACTTGATTTGTCTCCACTATACTATTAGTGTTAAAAAGAATCACACGAGTTGTATTTATATATTTATTTATTTATATATTTATATATTTATATATTATTAGAAAATGAATACAACAAGTGATGACTTAAATGTAAACAATGGTTTTACTCGAACAAAAGGGGATAATCATTACCAAAAATTGGAGAAGCGTTTGAAGATCTCTAGGGAAACCAGGGAACTCCTCTAACGGAGCCCAGCTCCGGGAGCTCAGCTCTGGGAGCTCACCCGATGGAGACTCATCTAACGCAGATTCGGGGCAGCGTTTTATACCGTCGCGCGAATTAATCCCCTGTCGGACTGCGTATTTGCGTATCTTTCTTAGAGCTGGCTTCTCCCGATAATTTCTTCACCATATCGCAGCGTTGTCCAAGGAGTGGATGACTCATTTCTGCGAAGAGATAACCAATTTCTCTTTCACCCGCGACAATAGCCACCGAACAATCAAGTGTTAAGTGAAAATGGAAGGTTTCAATGTAGTAAAGGAAAACAACTAAGAAACAATAGTGATGGAACGGTACAGTGAAGATGCATTGCAACGTAGTGATGCAACAGATAGTGATAATCAACAAGAAATATATTACGTAGGGATAGAAAGTGACATTTGAAATAGATTGTGAAACACAACGAGAAGGACATTTCGGAGATTACGGTAACTGTCCACCAACGTTCAAATTCGATCGAAATGCAACACAAAAGACCAAAATGTAGCAACTGTGAAATGAAAATGCACCCAACTTTATCCGCAGCAAGAGCAGACGCCATTCGTAAAAAAACGCAAGCCATCACACGACTACGTGATCAACAAATTTTCTTAGGGTTGATAGACGCCCCAAGGGAAAAAATAAGAAGATGCATCAATAAATTGGGTCCCACTGCATGGGATTACTATCCGAAGGCAGAATTTCTAAACCAGATGTTTGATGGCAAAACACTACTTCATATGACTGTGAAAGCGGGAAAACTGGACATAACAGATTTACTGTTATATTACGAAGCAGACCCAGACATAGAAGAGGATGGCCAGACTATCAAACAGCAGAGCGAGAAAAGATGACTCTTCTGGCTGGCCACCAGTAGTCGTAGGGACTGGCGCTGGGGGCCTTGAGCTCACACAATCAACGAACGGCTTAATCCGCTCCACATGTACGATTTCAGATTTTGGAGACCACCCTCGTCGAAGCTCATAATTGCCGGGGGTGGTTTGGCGTACAAAGGCGTACGGCCCAAACCAGCGATGTAGGAGCTTTTCTGATTTCCCTACCTTTCGTACGGGTTTGTAAATTAATACTTCTTCGCCCGGCAGGTAAGTCGGGCCTCACGGCGCCCTTCGTCGTACCGAATCTTTTGCTTTTCGACCCTTTGAACCTCGTGGCGTGCTCGTTGTAGCCTTTCCGAGGCCCATTCAGTAGGGTCTTGGTCATGAGGGGGAACAAGATTCGGATCTGAATTTCAAGCTCCGTCGACGAGGAGAGTGGCCTCTCTCCCATACACGAGATAGAAAAGAGTTTCCCCGTGCTCTCCTTCCGACTGGTATTGTATGCGAATGTCACGAAAGGTAAGGATTCATCCCAGTTTCGATGGTCTAACGTACATGGATAACAAGTCGGCCAGAGTATGGTTTAACCATTCGACCAAACCATTGGCCTGCGGACGGTATGCAGTGGTCGGTGTATGGTTAGTTTCCATCACCTGCAACACTTTTTGCGTCACTTCCATCATGAAACAGCGCCCTTGGTCGGTTGTCAATTGGTGAGGGGCACCGTGGCGCAACAGAAAACACTTCACTAAAAAGTCAGCTACCTCGGTGGCCCCCGCTCTAGGCAGAGCCTTAGTCTTTGCCCACTTCGTGACATAGTCCATGACAACAACAATGTTAGTATTACCACCTTTTGAAAAAGGACCTAAAATGTCCATTCCCAATCTCTCGAAGGAACGCTCAATCCGCTGAATTTCCATAAACCCAGCTGGACGATGGTACACCGTCTTGCGCGATTGACCCTCGTGACACGTCTGCAAAAAATCGCGGATATCTTCTCCCATGCCTGGCCAATAATACCGGGCCCGTATCTTGTGTAGGGTCCACGTGAGTCTCAAGTGTCCAGCAGTAATGTCGTGATGACAAGCGCGCATCACCTCTTCTCTGAAGGACTGTGGGACACCCAGTCGTTAGAGGAGGCCACCCTCCATTACTTTTGCATGACACAGAAGTCCATCCCTAAGACGATATTGGGGGTAAGGTTTTCCCTTTTCCAATTCAGCAAATACCAGCTTCCACTCGGTCTTCTGGGCACACTGTAAAGCACTTTTGCTTTCCAGGTCAACGTTCAGGGCAGCAAACATACACTGCAATTCCTCGTCTAGTTCCTGTGGGGCGTCGGTTGGGTAACGAGAGAGAGCGTTTGCGTCTGAATGTAATCTCCCGTTCCGGTGCACGATACGTAGTAAGAATTCTTGGAACTGGAGAATCCAACAGGCTAGGCACCCTGCTAAGTCCTTTTTTGTTAACAACCAACAAAGGGCGTGGTGGTCGGTTACTACTAGAGTTTCCATGCCCCAGATGTAGCTGCAAAACTTTTTCACTGCCCATACCAAGGCCAAACACTCCTTTTCGGTAATCGAATAGTTACTTTCACTTTTGAACAGCAGTCGACTCGAATAGGCCAATGGCCTCTCCACATTGTCAACGCGTTGTAGCAGTACGGCCCCTAGGCCGTAGTCACAAGCGTCAGGGTGAAATTCAAAAGGCCTACTGAAACCGGGGTAGGCTAAAATTGCTGCTCGGGCCAAAGCCTGTTTCAATGCAAAAAAACTTGCTTCCTGGGGAGTTTCCCACGCAAAACAACCTCTTTTTTTAAACAAGTCCGTAAGTGGCTTCGCGGACTGGGCCTCCGGTAATAAGAACATAACCCCACGAAGCTGCGAACGCATTTCAACTTTTCGCCAGGTTTGTTAAAAGAGGATGGGATGGGAAAATTGACAACGGCGTGAATTTTATCCGGATCAGGACGGATACCTAATCCACTGATTACGTGAACAAGAGCTTTGATCTCACTGGCCCCGAACTGACATTTGACTAGCTTGATCTTTGAGCACACACTTAACTGTAAAGCAGACTGTAAGGCAGTAAAAACTTGACGAACTCGGCTTAGATGTTCTTTAACTCCCGAAGCGTAGATAATGATGTCATCCAGGTAGACGAGGCAGAACGACCACCTAGGTCCGGACAGGACAAAATCCATCATCCGTTGGAAGGTTTCGGGGGCTGAGGCCAACCCAAACGGCATCACCAGGAACTGGTAAAGGCCTTCGGGAGTAACGAACGCGGTCTTATCTTTGTCGGCTTCGTAAAGGGGTACCGGCCAGTACCCGCTCTCAAGGTCAATTTTACAAAAAATACGGGCATTCCCCATACGCGATAGCGTCTCTTCTATTCTCGGAAAGGGTACACGTCCTTCACTGAGATGGCGTTCAGCAGACGATAATCAACGCAAAAACGCCAGCTTCCATCCTTTTTCTTTACCATCACTACCGGCGAGGCCCAGGGGCTGTTTGAGGGCTCGATCACATCCTTTTTTCCATTTCATCGACCTGTTCCTGGACTATCGCTCTTTGTTTCGACGAACTTTTGTAGGGCGGTTGGTGCACTGGTGCGGCGGTCCCCGTGTTAATGCGGTGCTCAGCCTTTCGGCACATCCCTAGTACACTATCCCTCAACGCAAAACAGGTGCTAAATTCTTCGAGGACGTCTATTAAGCTCTCAGCGTCGACGGCAGGAAGGTCTATGGACACTTGTTTTTTAAACACTTCACGGATGATAGCATCTGTTATCAAGGGATCAGTACGGGATGCCACCTCTTCGAACATTAACAAGACCGCTGAACTTTCCCCACTTTCCCCCCTTGGCTGGTCCGCCTCCTCGATGGGTACCACTGAGGAATCAATGACTTCCATTTGGCCTAACACCGTGCCCTCCCGCAAATACGTTTGTCGATTAGCCAGATTTAAATGAGTGTACGGTCTTGTAGGGGATCAGCGGTTACCAACACCTTCCCGGTAGTAACTCCCTTAACACACGATAGATGCTCTGAGGGTTCGATCATCCAGTTTGCTTCCCCCAAATTGGCTTGTTCAATCTCCACCGGAACAATTGCCATCGGAGGGAACATTCTACCTGTTTTGGTCACTACCCTAGGATGTGAGCTGCTTTCTAGCTCTTCGATCACCCCACTCTTCGACCAATATTACCGTTCGTTACAATATTGAAAGCTTGCTCGATATTACAGATCAACAACGTCAAGCATGTAAAAAATTGGAGGTACAATTCGACACCGACCACGTAGAAATTCTCGATTTCACCATTCGGTATGACACATCATCACGCCATTCATTAAGTTCTATTGGGACGTCGGCTTCAGACGTTACGATTAGCACAACGTTATCTCAGAAGAGGTCTACTCGTTCGTTGCCAACCGATCTTCCCAGACAAACCAGCCAGCGAGACCTGTACATCCAGAAGCATATGCTGGAGCTGGAAGTAAAGTTGGAACAAACCAAGATCCAGATGGAAGACAACGCAACATCAGTCACGGAAACGTTGAGTAAGGCTTGAAATGGTATGGGTGAGCAACGTCTTTGGATCAGTATTTTCCCCAATGACCTGTATCTTCGCCCTCAACCAGACTGCCGATGATCATTGTGACTAGTATCCAGAAACAGAAGATAGCGTCCGAAGAAATTTCTACGTTGACAACTACCTCGACTCCTTGGATTCCGAAGATGGGGCAGTAAAACGGGCCCGCAAAATGAAGAAACTCTTACAACTTGTTGGTTTCAACCTAACAAAGTGGACGTCCTCATCAAGGAAGGTGATATCGGCTCTACGTGAGTTCGGTCTGGCCTCACCAACACTGGACCTTGATTTGGGAAAATCTGCCCATCGAGCGAACACTTGAAGTAATGTGGGACGGGGAAACGGATATGCTAACGTTCAAGATACGAAAGCAGCCCAGCCATGACGTTCTCACCAAAAGGACTTTTCTTAGTATTATATCAAGTGTCTACGTGGGATTCGTCGCTCCTGTGGTTTTCTTAATGAAGTCTCTTCTTCAAGACATATGGGCGCACGAGAAAAGAATCGGCTGGGATGACCCTATCCCCGAGGAATCAGGCCAATGTTTCCACTACTTCTACGAGCATCTGGATAACCTGGAGTTGCTTACGGTGCTAAGATGTTTTCGACATCAACGTGGACGTTGGACGCAGCAGCACCTTCATGTATTCACGGATGCAAGCACAAAATGATTTGGAGCTGTGGCGTAGTTCCACTTCGTCTTCGAGGACCAGTCGACCACCGTGTCCTTCGTCATGGCTAAAACCCACGTAACACCAGTAAAAGGCCTCACAATCCCAAGATTGGAGTTGCAGGCTGCTGTAGAAGGCTTAAACATCGCTCTAGTAATCTGTCGGGAGCTCGAAATCGACCTAGGTGAAGTTACCTTCCACACCGACTCTCAAACTGTATTACGGTGGATCCATTCCCGCACCTGCCGATTTGAAACTTTCGTAAACAATCGTATTGGCAGGATCCTCAGAAACACGAATCGAAGACAATGGCGTCACGTTTCTGGAGTCAACAATCCCGCGAACCTGTGTAGTCGTGGCATCAAACCGAAGAACGTCGACGAGTTGGTGAAATTCAACGAAGGTCCATCGTTCCTGAAACTCGATCCGTCAGAATGGGATACTTAGGAAGAGATCGCAGAGCCGGAAGAGAGTGACGTTAACGTGATTCGAGTCTTTGCCGTTAAAACCGAGGACGAAAATCACACGATAGACAAATGTGTGTGAAAAGACTCCAGTCTACTGAAGATCCAGAGAATTATCGCTTGATGCAGGAGATTTGCGATAAATGCCATAGCGAAGAGGGGCATTTGCAAGCCCACAGTTGGCGAGTTAACGGCCGAAGAAATGTTGGCGGCCTAAACACTCTGCATTAAACCCCCCCTAAAGAAAAAACTGGAGTTGCCTCTGGAATCAAACCTACGCACTTTCGGCCCTTTTCTGGATGAAGTAGGACAACTACGTGTAGGCGGACGTATACTGCAGGCTCCAGTTGATTATTTAAAAAAGCATCCCTTCCTGCTTCTAGCCGATCAACTCGTGACGCATCGGATTGTATGGGAGCATCATACAAACCGCGGAACCTTCACATCAAGTCTGAAAGATTTCAGATGGATTTACGTACAGTATCCTGCACAAAAAGGTGAACACCGATTTATTTTGAAAAAGCCATCTGTAGGTAGAAAATATTTATAGTTTACCTTTTTAAGGAGGGGTAGGGTGGTTTTGGCGCAAAATCATTATAAGGGGGGTAATATCAGTCCAGACACCTTTTTTTTGCCCTAGGTATTAAATGTCTGAAATTATAAGCCCCAATTCGGCAAGATATCTTGAAGGCTCCAACTGCAGCCATCGACGTGGTGTTAGCCTACCAAAACGCCGTGGTCAAACTCGACGAGGAGCTGGAAGAGAACTCCAAGGACGTAAAGAACGTTCACGTTCACTCTCATTCCGAAAGAGAAGTCCTGCTGAGATGCTTCGTTGGCTCCCTCCTACGTAAGGAACTCGAGGAGGCAAACCCGCATCCCAGCCGGACGCTGAGCGGGTCGTCGCGCCACAGAATACCCCAGCCATCCTCTGCTTTCTGAGGACTCACCTTGGAAAGCCTGGCATGTGGGCCTGCGGTCGGAAAGTCTCCGAATGCAAAGATTTTATGTTGAGGACCAACCGGAAGCGATTGGAGTTGTTGTTCGCCCAACACCGCTGCTTCGGATGCTTCTTGCCGTTGTCGGTGGATGGGCACTTAAAACTCGCTGATTGCCCTCATCCGCGGCATTGCGCAATGTGCGACTCTCCGGATCACCACCAGATCCGTGCACCCCGATGGGCCTATGAAGAAGTCATCCTGGAGTAGGCGTGAACGTAGGCCTTTGCCAGTGGCGATGCTGAAGTTTGCATTCTTTTCCTTTTCTTTTTCTGTTTGTTTTTGCCCTTTCGGTGCGAGCTTGTCTTGTTTTTGTTTGTTTCCTTTTTGGAGTTTTGTTTTTTTAATGTTTAGTACCTGTGGACAGGTGGACCCGCTGTGACTTAC
This sequence comes from Daphnia magna, assembly GCF_020631705.1. Classification (NCBI taxonomy): domain Eukaryota; kingdom Metazoa; phylum Arthropoda; class Branchiopoda; order Diplostraca; family Daphniidae; genus Daphnia; species Daphnia magna. The sequence goes on from NC_059190.1 coordinate 8,402,876, forward strand.
AATGCAAAAAAAAAACCAAACCAAACCATACAAGTTCCTAGGTATCCTTTTTTACTCAAGGCTATAATGGGACCAACACATCAACCACATCAACACTAGCATACAAAAAAGAGCCAACTTACTGAAAATGCTTACCTATGGCAAACACCCACTACAAATTACTCTCCTTCTCCGTATCTATACCGCAATCATCCTCAGCAAAATAGATTATGGAGCCGTAGTCATTTCATCGATCACGAATACCAAAATCCGAAAACCAGAAACCACACAAAAGAGTATATTAAGAGCTATCATCGGGGGCATGAGATCAACACCCATAGCACTAATGCAGGCAGAAACGGGAAAAACTTCTATCCACGAAAGATGGGATCTTCTAGCAAAAAGATAATTAACAAAGCTATGCAGCAAATCATGGAATCCAACATATCCGACAATCTACTATTTGTCAAAAACCATCAAGGAATGGAAAACTAAAAGCACCCCATCAACTATCCGACACTTAATAGAGCTTAAGTCATCAAACAGAATATACCCAAAAACTAAACCAGATGATAAGCAGCCACACACGGACCCCATAGCTCCATGGCAACTATTCTCAATCCCCGTCGAAATGTTCCCTATGAGCAAAAAAGCAGTTAAACAAGACACTTATCTCACATCAGCAACCTTTCTAGCACTCAACAAGAATGAACCACCAGACCACCTATCCATATACACAGATGGATCCACATGAACGACAAGCAGGAAGTCCATCTGCTCATTCTTCATACTAAAATTGAAAATAAAAGAATCATTCTTACTGTCTGAAACAACCAACAGCTATAATGTAGAACTAGAAGCCGCCAATTAGGCCCTAGCCCATGTATACCACCATGACTGGAATATAATCACCATCTACTGCGACTCCAAAGCAGCCTTAGAAGCCAACAGGAACTTCAAATTGGCAGCAAGCAACACAATACCTAAAATAATACAACAAATAGTCAACTTCAACTCAGCAGCCAGCAAAATAAAATACTACTGGATACCTACCCATACAATGCATACAAGATAGGCATACAAGGCAATGAAACTGCAGACAATTCAGCCAACACCAGACGTCACACAAACGTAGGTCACCAGCTAAACCACCACCCAAATGTCCCCGAACGCCTGCTAAAAATAAAAAACAACCATAGACAACAGGTATTAGCCAGACTAAAACCAATTTTTACCAACACTGGAGTTACCAACCGCAAAAGAATGGGAATGTGCCTATGGTACACCCAAAAAAAAGAAAAACCCAAATCGCCTTTTTTAGGCTCAGAAGTTGCCACTGCAAACTGAACAACACAATAAGCAAATGGGATACTGACGTAAACCAAGAATTCATACACGGCTGCGACGAAAAAGAAGACCCAACACACATTCTCCTACACTGCCCACACTACACTGACGCCAGAAAAAAACTGACGAACGCGTAAAAAAAAAACAACGTTTCTCTACCCCTAGACATACCAACACTGATGGACTGCAACTCCAGCATCCCTAAACACACACAAGGATTAAAAGCTAAACAGTTAATTACGTTCCTCACAGAAACACAATTAATTGAAAGAATCTAAATCCCCTTATCAACACAAAAAAAAACAAATAAAAAAACCAACACAAAAACACACCTCCCCCCTTTTACCAAAAATTTTGTTTGAAACGTAACGGGGGACGTAAATGTAAATAAACAGAACTAGCGGTGTGTAAGGGTTTCACCTGGTGGCCAGTAAACAAGACCCAGTGGCAAACAACCATGGCCAGTGACACCTAAATAAAAAGTATAAAAAAACGCAAAGCTTAAGCCGTGTTAACAAAATAATTGGACATAAAATATTGAAAGCATATTATTCATTTGTTATTTCACATGAAGAATGGGAGTTTCTACTCTTGGTACAGATCACCAGATTTTAGTTGCGCGTGCTGAAAAATTAAGTTGTTTATTCAGTTAGGTAGTAAAGATTTCACTTATCATAGGATTAGGATTAGGATTGTAGGCAGCGCGTGATACTGTAAGAGCTTGTTGGTTGCATTTAAAATTAGAATTACCACGGTACGATAATACAGGCTCTACTGAGATTTGAACTCAGATTGTCAGAGAGTCAGAGTCTGAAGCGCTAACTATTACACCATATAATCACTGGTAACAAATGATCAAACAACATAGAATTACTTATAGCAAATGATGCTTTCTTAATTGAATGCGGCAATCAATGTTTTCTCAAGCATGTACACTTGAATAAGATAAACATTTTCAGCATCGAAATTGATCCCTAAATCTAGTTTCCCGACGCAGATGCGATTCGAACCCAAGCGTGCAATGCACACTGGATAAGCAGTCCATCACCTTAACCACTCGGTCACCGCATCTAATAGCATTTAAATCGCTCAACCTTAATTTACTGTTGACACTGTGTATTTAGCCCTTTCAACGCAAAGAAAAAACAAAGAAAAAACGAGTCCGCCTCGGGACATCAACGCCCTTATACTCTCAGATGCTTTTCGACTCTTACCCAAACCAGTCATGCTGTCGAATAGTTCCAGTTCCAGTTCAAGTTCGACTTCTTCGGAAAGGGTATCTGTGGGCTCTCTTCGTTCCCGCCGTTCTAATCGTGATCGTGGTGCAACTCGTGACCAAAGCCGTTCTCGCAGCCCACTTTGGAACGGTCGTCACAGCCCACCTCGAGACGATCGTCGCAGCAAATCTCGGGTTTTAGTCGCAGAGCGCGAGAAGTTAGAGTCTAGAAAAAGGTTGGAACGTGATCGGAGGGAGCGATCAAGAGAAAGGTTGGAACGCATCGTGGAAGAGGAACGCGAAAGGGTGGAACAGCCATTGGATAGACAAGAGGAACCTAAGAAGCAGCTAAAATTTACGGTGGCCAGAGAGAGAATGAAAATCTTTTGGATGACGTCATCGTTTAGCGTGGCAGAAGCCAGAAGCCTTCGAGATAGCTTCATACCTAAACTTTCTAACACTAGCTTTGCCTAGTTTTGCCCTCAGGTTGACTCCTCTTTTTCGCGCCACTTCAAGGAATTTAAAACTCCTGAGATGGCTAAGGTGGAGGCTACAGAAAGATCCCTGAAAGCGGAGCAGTACAAAATTTTGGATGAAGCTCGCCCTCTGTTGTTTCTGAGAGAATAAATTGCAGCATCCGCGGAATAAAAAGATTCTCCATTGGCAGAAGCAGCGGAGACTGCATTACGTCTCTAGGGACACACATTTCACAATGTTACCGTCAGCCAACGGAAAAATTTACTGGTATAAAAAAATTATAAATAATTCAATTTTATCATAAGAAGAATGAATTTAATCTGTTTTGATTGTTGCTGTAATGTATAACAACAACTAAAAGAATGTCTGTGAATTTGTTGTTATACATTACGGCAACAATCAAAACAGATAAAATACTTTCTTTTTTTGATAAAAACATCAATTATTTTTTATTTTATTTTTTTAATACGAAAAATCTAGCTGTGTTTAACGAAAAAAATCTGAGCACTTGAAATTGATCCCAGCACCCCTGGTGGCGCAAGCACAAATCAAAATTTTCTCTGTAAAACATTTCAGTGTAACAACTTTGGGGTATAGGGAAAGATTTTTTTAGTTCAAATAATTCAGAAACCTGCACTACTTTCTAATAGAGTAAAGAAAAACGCGTCGTTTGGCATAAAAAAAATTAATTTAAGGATGTTTTGAAGTATTTTATTTTTATTTTTGGAAACGCCAGTATTAACATGGCGTTTATGGGGAGAAAAGTGGTGTACCTAATCATGTGAACGATACTTTAGCGCCCTGGGTGTAACTTCTACAATTTTTTCATGTTAAGATAACTTTTAGAGCACTTTCTCTTCTGAGAGAGGAAAAAAGAAAAAAAAATTTAGTCCTTATCAGTAAAAAGATATTCAAGTTTTCCTATGACCCGTAGCTCCATAAGAATTCACAAAAAAACGGGGGTATACCTAATCGTTTGGTGGGTACTGTAGGTGTGCTCTTTAGCCCTCACCTTCGTCTTTACTTGGCGTAGTTTGCGTACTTTTTCTTTGAGTGGCCGCCATTTCTGTTGTGTTGGTTTTGGTTGTTTTTTCGTGTTTTGTGGTTTTTTCTAGGGGTGTTTGTGTTTAGTTGGGTGTGGTTGTTTTATTCCTGGTGTTGTTTTGGCTGATGTTTGGGGAGTTTTGGCGTTGATTTTCAGTTTTTTTTTCTGGGTTAAATTCTATTGATTAATCTTGTTTCCTGTAGGTATTTGATGAGAAGTCTAGTTATTTCGTGCTTTGTTTGGCTTTCCAGTGTTGGGTTGAGGCCTAGGAGATTGGTAAGTTCAGATTTTTTTTTGTGTTTGTTGAGATATTGGAAGATTTTTTCCCTTTCAGGTCTTTTGCTCGAGCAGTTTAGGGGCATGCTCTGTTGTTTCTTCTTCTTCCATACATTCTTGGCAGAATGGGCTTGTATTGCTGTTGAATCTGGCTAGGTGGTCATTTAGACTATTGCGTCCTGTTCTTAGTCTGAATAGGATCCTGGTAATTCTTCTTGACTTGTACTTGTGTCATTTATGCATTCCGTTCTTTGTCCTTAGGTTTAAGTTTGGTTTGGTATCGCCTTTTTGTAATTCTTCTATATATTTTGCCCTTAGATGTTTTTTTAGGTGGGTGCTTTGCTCGTCCAATGAGAGCTCGTTGGCCCGAAAAGCGAGCCGAAACGGAAAAAAATTCGTCTCTCCAAAGTTGAAGCTTTCTAAACTTTTCGGCGCCGAAAATCGACGGAAAGATGGAAGACGAAAGCTGAAAACTGAACAGCCAGTCACAGCTTTCCATTTTTGATGCGCAAATAATTTTTGATATTTTGGCAACATCAGCAATGCCAAATCTGTCTGATGTCATTCTGTCAACAAATGGGTGTCGTGTGTTCCTCGTGATTTCTTGCTGTTTTTAATTGTTTTTCGATTAGTTTCTGGATAAAAATGCCCAAAAGGAGGTAACCGATGAAATCTCCTAATCTTGGAGTGAGCGCTGCGAGCAAACAAATTACCAACGCGTATTTGTTAAATTTATAATTTCAAAACTGTGTTGCAATGTGATTGTCATCGCTCATACTTTTATTATTATAAGGAATGAAAAACGAGTTAAAATGTGGTCAAAGGCAACGACTGAGAGATTCATCCAGTCTTTTGAAAAGCAGTCAGTTTTGTATGACGTGACGATATCTGATTATAAAAACAATGTGTCCCAAACTACAGCTAGAGCTGTCATCGGAAGGGAATTTTCCATCAGTATGCTGTTTACATTTACTACAAATTTTTGCAAATATATTCTGTTACATATGTTACGTAACTGTTGTTCAACAGGTACTGACGACGTCAAAAAGAAATTGAAGCAATTGAAGGACACCTACAGGAATGAAAAAAAAGGCTGAGTGAAGAGGATCCAAGTGGCAGTGGTTTGAATGGTTCCAAACGTGCGAAGAAGCGTTGGATATATTTCGACCAAATGGGATTCCTGTCCACAGTGCATGATGATGCCGGTATGTATATATTATATTAAATTTTTTATACGTAGGGTGACAATTACGAATATTTTCTACTTATCAGTAGGGTCACAAATGTGGACGATGAGGATGAAGAAGGAAAACAAAACGAATATTTAGAGGAAGAAGGTAAACGTGTCAAAAATTGGAGGTTGAGAGCAATATTTGAAACGGGAAATTTTTATAGTTCTTCTTGTAGGGGAGAGCGGGGTTGGATGGGACAAAAAAATTAACACCGAGTGTAACTTCCTATATCTTTTTAAATATACAGAGTTAGGAAAATGTTTTAAATGAACATTAAAGGCATTTATTTAATCTTTCTAAATCTTTTTTAAAATTTAATTTATATTTAAAAATGCATAAGCGGAAATGTTAAGAATGAAGTGACTTCGTTTATAAAAATCACTTTCTACACGGGGTTGCTTGGGATACTCTTCTTAATGTTAGTTTTTGTGCATAAAATGACGGAAAAATAAGAAAACTGGTATACCCATTTGGTGCGAAATTCAATTTTTTTTGCAACCATGTACATATCACGCAAGAAAAACACATTTTACGTTTAGAAATCTTAAAAAACAAAATTGTTTCTCAAAAACGAAAAATTTTCAATCGATAGCTGGCTTCTAATAATCGATTCATTACTTATAAATAATCAATGTGTTAAATATTCGTATCGATAAATGTCAAAGTTATGGCTGCTAGATTTTCAATGTTTTCACTTGTTGCCTGTAATAGGCCTATCAGGTAAACAATTGTAATTCGAGAAAATGTAGCATAGTGGTTCAAATAATCTAAGTTTTTAGTAATAATTTCAATCAATATTATCCTATAATATTCTTATTTTGTATGTATAGTGAAATGCCACGTACGCGTAGTAAGTGTTAGTGAAAAAAAAGGTTTTGCTTTAAAAAAAAAGTGGGTTAAGTCTAAGGAAGGTAGCAGTACAAGGACTATCCAAGTCCACTATTCAACGGCTACTTAAATCAAACAGTGTAATTGATGTCATCACTCTTTCAAGAAAACATGTCACAACCGTCAAGTTTTTAATGAACAAGAAGAATGTGAACTTACCAACTACCTGATTGTGGCACAAAAATTAAACCACGGACTGACACCAAGTGATACTAGAAAACTAGCTTATTCCTTTGCAAAATCAAACAACATTAAAATGCCATCTCGTTGGGAAGTGAACGAAGAAGCTGGGAAAGATTGGTTTTCCTCATTCTTAAGACAAAATTCAAGGCTGTTGTTCATTAGGAAACCTGAAAGGACGAGCCAAGCTCGAGCTGCAGCCGTCAACCACGTCGTCATCGACAAATATTTCGATGACTTGTATGACTTGTATGAAAAGCACAAGTTTACAGAAGAAGAAATCTTTAACACTGACGAAACAAATAACCCAACAGTGGTGAAACCCCAAAATATTGTTGCCGAGAAAGGAGTTAAAGCTGTAATTTTCTGGTAATTTAATTGTTGAACTGAAATTACATTTTTATCTATTTTTCAGGTGAGTAGCTCTGTTGGTGGGGAGCAAGGGATTAATGTTACCATGTTAGCATTGGTAAACGCTGCTGGTAAAGCCTTTCCAGGTACCTTCATTTTCCCAAGAGTTAAGGTGAACCTCAACAAAATGATAAATTTGCCTGATGGTTTCCTCCCTTTAGCATGTCCTTCCGGTTGGATTACGTCTGAGCTCTTCTTGATGTCGTTGCAGCATGTATTGAAACATGTTAACTGTTCTCCTGAGAAGCCAATCCTTCTTATACTTGACAATCACACTAGCCACATTAGCTATCCCGTAGTTGAGTTTTGCAAGAAAAGCGGTATAGTTCTGTTCACGTTGCCACCTGACACATCTCATGTGACTCAGCCCCTCGACAAGTGTTTATTTGGTCCGATGAAATCGGACATGTCACAAGAACACCGTCACTGGATGCGAAATCATCCAGGGGAGAGAATTTTCATTTATGATGTGCCTCAGTTAACAAAAGTACCACACGAGAGGAGATTTAATTCCAAAAACATCAAATCCGCATTTGTTGCCTGCGGTATTTATCCATTCAACCGACATGCAATCCCAGAGCACATGTTTGCACCATCGTCTGGGACTGATTTGCCTAATGGTATAGTAAATGAGAAATTATATTTAATGATTGTGTTTGATAATCGTTTATCTACTCAGTAGCACCACCGAATGAAACTGAAGGAATGAATTCACTGTCAGCTCTTGTGTCACAAAGAGATTCTCAACAAGATGTTTTAGGTGATATAGTTAATCGTCAGCTAAATCAGCAAGGTATTTTTATATAACATTGATTGTTAAACTGCATTAATTAACACTTTAAATACAATTACATTGCAGCTGGGGTGAGTATTGACGTCCAAGCTGATAATTTTTTCCCGTCAACTTCAACAAGTCAAGAAGATGGAATGTCACACTACCTTTTAACAATGAATAGTGGGAAGTTGCAATGAACTCCAATTTCGACATCGTCTAGTACTCTGCTTAGATCTGCTGTTTTGCCATTAACACTCACTGAAATGCCTTCAAACGAGCTGCCTCGTTTAAAAACCTTTACGCCAGAAGAAGTGTTACCTCATCCTAGAGTTGCCCAAACAGAACCAAGAGTACCCAGAAACACGAACAGAGGTTCTTCTCGTGTATTGACAAATTCTCCAGAAATTGCTAAGTTGAAAGAGGCACACAAAGCAAAAGTGTTGAAAGAACACAATCATATTTTAAGGGAAAACAAAAAATTTAGCAGTCCAAAAAGAAAATAACAAAAAAGTAAGATTTACTTGATAATTAAATTTTGAGTTACCGCATGGATTATTGAATTAATGTTTAAATATGTTCATCTATATGATAACTTTCCCTTATTTTATTGTCGTGAGCAGGTTTGTATTGCAAAGACTACAGCAACGACAACTCTACGTACCCAATCAGAATCAGTGCACCCACCGTCCAAGTCGCCTTTATTGGATTCAGCTACGGTGAAGGCGACGAACAATAAAAGAAAATTGAAATGCAATGATGAAAATGTTGATCCTGACAAGAACTACTCCCCGTCGCGGAAATCAAATACTATTCAACCAACCCGGATTCCTCGTGAAGTTAAACGTGCGTTTTTTTTGGGTTAAGCCCGTCTTAGTCATATCGCAATTTCAATTTAAAACAAAGATTTCTAGTGTTCATTACCATACTTGTGTGCATTTAAGTACCTTGCAATGTCACTAATTTATTATCGATATCCTATGTCAAAAATCAAAATGCCAAAGGTAAATGTAAGTGCTATTCATTATTTTATCATCTTTCTGTTCCAAATACGAAATGAGATCTTTGTATTCCAATCTTTATAAACATGTTCCATAACCTCGATACATAATGTAAATTTTCATTTACCTCAATGGAAATTGGCAATACAGAAATGAAAAGACTAATCGACATTTTGTTAACCACGATTGGTGACGACCCGCTGAAGTTTGACGGGAATTTCCTGGAAGAGTTGCTTGATAAATTCATCAGTGCAAACCTTTGACCACATTGAGGTGATTTCTCTCTCCAAACCGCACAGAGAGCCAGCTTTAACGTTCTCTTCAGTAAATTTGATGGACATTTCCAGCCACAATTGCTCAAGTGGCATAATATCACCAAAAGAATTTGGCCAGTCAACAACAAAAATGTTCCTTTTGTGCTCTTCCAAAAACTCATTAACAGATTTGCTGCGATGGACAGGATACCTGTTAATAGGAATGGCAGCAATGTAATAGGCCTACAATAGACAATACATTATTTGCAACTTTTCTTACCAGTCGTGCACAAGGCCAATACGTTCATTCAAACTCAAATGAAGCACATACTGCCGCAGAATATTCTTGTAGTTATTTGAATCAAACTTGCCATTTACTCAACATAAGGCAGACTTCTGTGCAAATGAAGAAATCATACAGTAAACTAGCACAGTGTTGGCTTCTTCTTTTTCTGATCCAAAATTCAATTCTATGTTTCCTTTCTCGTCGTAACTGAAATGTTTTATAAGAGAGTTAATGAAAGACAAGATGAAATGACAATTGAAGAGTTAAAAGATGAATGTTTGTTACCTGAAGCGTTGGGTATCACAATAGGTCACATTTTCCACATACTGATGTAAATTTCTTAAACATCTTATTGCCCCTTCTTCTCTAAACTTTCTAATGTCTTCATTTACTTTTGTACGAAACATTTTGAAGTGTTGTCAGAGAACTACAGCAAAATTAAGTGACACTTTTAATCAGACGATTGATTCTTGTCTGCTTGTTAGCTCTTGTCTGTTTAGTAATCGATATTTAATCAATAGTTAATCGATAGTTAATCGAACCTTTCCAAAAGTTGTCCTTACCAACCCCGTTCTTGCTGTCCCACCCAACCCCGCTCAAGGTACCCCAACGTTTTCATTTATTGCGAACGAACGAAGGGACCAACATACATTTTGCAAACAGCAAAATGGAAGAGGAAGTAATTTCCTTTAAAATGGTGAAATTACATTTCAATGAAACGATGTTATATAAACACCTTTTTTACCTTGAATAAAAAGGTAAAAGCTAAAACCAAAACGGTAAAACACATTTTAGCCGTTTCCCATAGAAGTAATGGTTGGAAATTTAAAAAAAAAATTGAGCATATGCATCACACACTTATTAATACGGGGCTAAAAGGAATTTTTCCTGTAATTACAGGAACTTACATTTCAGCTTCCAAATCTAAAGTTCGTACTCATAATTGCTCTCTTCTATTCCTACCTCAATTTTAATTTAAAAAGAAAAAAAGAGTAATAACAATAATCAAACACATAAATCAAAAAATCTGCAGACGACACAAGCAGGCGGCAAAAAAAAATAAACGCCATCTACCAATAATAAGGTGTATCTCTTGGCACATTCACTAAAAAACGGCTCCTATGAGACGAAATAATTTGTAGTGTGAATAGTCGAAGACGAAAACGAAATTTTTTCGTCTTTCGGTTTTCTTCTTTCGGCTAGCCGAAAAACCTCTAGTGTGAACGGGCCTTTAGTGAGCCATCTGTGTATGCTCTTGTGATGGTGTTAGGGATGTGGTGATTTAGTTCTTGAAATAGGGCTGTGGCTGCATAGGGGTTCTGCGTTGCTTGTTTTTTAGTCATTGGGAAATAGCTGATGGAGATGTTGACTTCTCTCCATGGTGGTGGTGCATTGATCTGGTTACTGTAACCTGGCAAGTTGTAGAAAAGGTTTATGTTGGCTATGGTTGTGTGTCCTATAGCCAGCTTTAATGACGGCGTGTTATTGTCCTTCCATGTTTTTGGATTCCTGCGCATTTTGTAGCAGTTCCGATAGAGGAGGTGTTCTGCGTATTTGTCTATCCTTATGATGAATCTGCCTGAAAGCCATAATCTTCTGTGTTCGATGGATGTGAGATACAGTTCACATAGGATCTCTTTGGTTGGTGTAGTGCGCGGGGTTCCTAGTATCATGCGGAGTATGCTGTTTTGTATGACTTCAAGAAGTTTTTTTTGTCTGTTTATGCTTGAGCATCCATATGTCATGATTCCGTAATCCACTCTGCTTCTTACTAGGGCTTTGTATATAATGCAGAGGGAATCAATGCCTGGTCCGTGCTTTAGGGAGGTGAGTATTTTAAAGAGGTTTCTTAGCTTGATTGTTTGGTTGATGGTTACTTCTGTTTCTTTAGCCCAGCGAAGCCCTTTATCAAAATGGATGCCGAGTTGTTTTGCTTCCTTCGTTTCTGGGATCCTGGTATCTGATAGGAAGAGGAGAGGCTCTGTTTGTTTCCTTCTTTGCCTGGTGAAGTTTACTATAATTGATTTTTTTGTTTGAAATTGAACTCTCCATTTTCTGCTCCATTTGCTGATTTTCTCTAGGTATGAGATAAGTTTATTTTTCGCTTCTCTCCCGTCATTTGCATGAATATGGAATTCGATGTCTTCTGCGAATAGAAGAGTTTGCCCTTGATCCTTTAGTATTGGAAAGTCGTCAAGCATGACAGAGAAGAGGAATGGACTCAGCGGGGAACCTTGAGGAACACCGACTCTTAGTGGTCGATTTTTTGAAAATTTGTTTCCGACTCTTACACTATACATGCTGTTTCTGAGAAGGTTGTTCAGCCAGCCTAGTATTTGTCCTGTGACTCCTTTGTTGCTTAGTTTGTAAAGTAATCCTTGGATCCAGGTTTTGTCAAAGGCTTTTTCTATGTCTAGAAAAACTGCATAGGTGTTTTGGGGCTGGATTTTGTTGAAGCCTTCTCGTATGCAGTGCTCGAGCGTTATGATGTTATCCATTGTGCCTCTGCCCTTTCGGAATCCTGGTTGGTTCCTGAGCCGCAACCGGTGATTTTCGAACATCCATACTAGTCTTCTGTTAACAATTTTTTCCATGATTTTCCCCAGACAGGGTGATAGGGAGATCGGTTGATATGAATCTGGGGTGTGTGCTGGTTTATCTGGCTTGCGGATAGGGATAATTGTTCCTGGCTTCCAATTGTCCAGGACATACGGCGTTTCTAATAGCTTGTTAAAGAGGTAGAGGACATGTTTTTTGTTGGTTTCGGTGAGATTTTTCAGCATTGTGTTGTGTATGAGATCCTGTCCCATAGCTTGAAATTTTAGGTTGTTCATGCCTAGTGTTAGTTCTTCCATCGTTATTTTTGAGTTATGTCCGTTTGGTTCAGATGATACTATCATTCTAGTAATGGTTTCTTCGAATGAGTCACTGTCTGGAATGTTTTAGGGTTTGTAATCATATTGGGCTGCGAAGATCTCAGCTTTTTCTTCTGGTTGAATAGTTGTTTGATTGGATCTAGGGTTCGTTATAGGAGAAGAGGTGAGCGAATGCCCATGTTTTTGCTGGATAGCTTCTGGGGTTTAGATCTTTGATGTGGTCTTGTAGTGCTTGTCTTTTTGCTTTTAATGTTGTTCTTTTTTTAGATTTTCTTTTTCTCTCCAGGCCATTCGGTTGGAGTTGCTATAGGATTCCGCCCTTTTTGGGATCGCACGCGTTTCTGGCCTTCCTGGCTTCTGCGACTGCTCTTTTGCATTGTGCATTCCACCAGATTTGGGGTCGATCCCTGTTGATCTTTTTGCTTGGCTTGGATATGGTGATGACGCTTTGTTCGTTGGCTTTGATAAGGGCATCTTGAATGTTTTGGTAAGTGGCTTTTGGATTATTTATAGAATAGTAGCTGCTGTTGGTGATGGCGTTATTTAATGAGGTGTTCCAGGTGATCCAGTTTGCGTCTTCGAAGTTTCAGCATAGGGGTTTGCATATAGGCTTTAGCTTGGATGTTGATATGTTTTGAGACATGATCGCTTCCAATGTGGGGGCCTTTTGTTTTCTCTGTTAGTATGCCTAGCAGGGGTGGCATGATTGTTAAGTCTATGGTGGTGAGCTTGAGGCTGTAACTGTCTTGTCTAGTACCCAGGTTTGTTAACATCAAGTTTTCATTTTATTCGAGTAGGTTGGCAATTGCTCTTCCGCTTTCGTTCGTCTGTCTGCAATCCATTCCCCATTGCCTATGATGACCATTCAAAATTCCCGCTAGGATAAGATAGTTTGTGTGCTGTGTGAGTTGGTGAAGTTCTTCTTCACTGCAGTTATTCCCATTTGGTACGTATAGCGATATTATATCAATTAGCTCCCATTTTTCGTTTTATTCTATTGAAACTGAGATTGCTACCGCTTCTATTGTTTGTAGGGTTGCAATGGTGAGATAGACGAACTGAAGAGACTTGTGGATGAGAATTGCAACTTCTCCTCCTGGATGGTTTTCCCTGTTTTTGTTGATGGTATGGAATTGCTTGAATTTAACTGAGAATGAGTTTTTCCTAAATGTTTCTGAGAGTAAAATCATTAAAGGTTTGTATTGGTGAAGGCAAGCTTTAAACATAATAAGATTAGCTTTTGTTAGGCTTCTGGCGTTGTACTGAAGGAGGGAAATCATTAGTGGGTTTGCTGTTGCTACTGTAGGTGGTTCTTTTTTGGGGATCTGGAGGGTCCTGCTTGTTAATTTTGTTGAGCTGAGGTTGAGCTTTATTCTGACCTCTGGGGTTTGGTTCATCTATCTCCATCTCTTCTTTGGTTTAAGACAAGAATTTTGTGATGAGAAGAGCGATTTTGTCCAGTTTACTGTTTGTTGCCTATTTTCCATTTTCTAGTGAGCTTAGTGAAACTTGTATTTGGTTAACTGCTAAGTCAAGCAAGTTCACTTTTTCTTCTAAAGGCTTTATTCTTCCTTTTCCATTGCGGAGCACTAACACCTCTGTTTGGATGGCTTCAATTTGGCTCTTCGTAATCTCTATTTCGGGGTGTAATTTGTCTAACCCGAGATTCATTTTAATTGCTTCGCTGTAAGATTGGGCTTTTGCTTCTTATTGATTAGTCCATTTGTCACCTGCTGCCCTGACTAATGTCTTCCATCGGATGAAGTGTGGGCATATTGGCGAGCTGACTGGATGGTCTCCTTTGCAGTTAGTGCAGTGGGGTGGGTTGTTGCAGGTGGTGATATTTTCGTGGGATGTGTTACAGTTGGCGCATTTGAGGTTGTCAGAGCAGAACCGTTCGGTGTGTCCCAGTTTTTGGCATTTTTTGCATCTTAGTGGGGTAAAGTGTTGCTTTTCTGGGCGGAACACCATGTGATTTAAGATAATTTTTTGGGGAGCTGGTCCCTCGAATTCTAATGCAACTGGGGTTGATGGGGTCTTGACTGTACCTTTGAAAGACGAGAAACGGTGTACACTGTTTATTCTATAGCCTTCTGCTGTCAAAGCCTGGTGGATTTCTTCATTTTTATCCCCAGTAGGTACCTTTCGTATGACTACTCTTTGGAAGCTGTGGCTTTTTGGGAGCGTACAAGTGACACCTATAGTGCCTTTTGCTATCGTCTTGATGGAGAGGAGGTGTTCTTGTTGCAGGATAGATGTTGGTCTAACGAAGATGTCCCCTCCTGATGCAATTGTCACCCCACCTTTAGCGAATATGCCTAGTTCTTTTTCTAGGTCCTGAAAGATTTCACTTATTTCTTTGTTTTTTTGGCCTGAATGACCCTCCATCATTTAGTTTTATAAATAAAGGTGTCGGTTGCTTTTCCTTGTTAGTGGCAATTTTTGTGTGGGTAGGAAGAGGGGAGTGGACTTCAGATATTTTTTGGCGGTCGTTTGGACGCGGAACAAGGAAAAAGGTAGGAAAAAAGGAAAAAAACGAAAGAGTAGAAAATTAGGGTGGGTGATACAAACTGACTGTGTGTGAGAGAGAGGGAGCAAATTTTTTGTACTTCTATTTCTTGTCGCGGCTAGAACGGAACTCTCATGAAAAGAGCGTTTGCTTCTCGGCTCACGGTCATATTGTTGTTTTCCGTCTGGTAATGTGACATTGCTTTTACATTGCTTTTGTTCAAAATAACGGTCATCGTAGCAAACAACCAAAGATGAAAAGAGAGTTTGCTTCTCGGCTCACGGTCACATTGTTGTTTTCCGTCTGCTAATGTTACATTTTGGATACGCCATCTACTAGTAGAATGTCAAGTGAGCTAGTGGCTTGGTTTCCACCACCTACCTAACAGGTTTCGTTCAGAGAAAAAGCACAGAGTTTAAGCTGTGTTAACAAAATAATTGGATATCAAATATTGAAAGCATATTATTCATTTATTCACTTCACATGAACTATGGGAGTTTCTACTCTTGGTTCAGATCACCAGATTTTAGTTGCGCGTGCTGACACATTAAGTTGTTTATTCATTCAGGTAGTTAAGAGTTCACGGTATCATAGGATGGTTTTTCGATCGAATCTGTCTATTTCATATTGTAACGCGAGGAGTTACTTGAAGACCCGGGTAGTGACTAATACACGTTTATTCATTGTAAACGTACACAACACTACAACAGATATCAGTAGACTGGGGGCCAGTAAGGGACACATACAAGTATTTATGCACTTTTGTGGACAGCAGCTACCGGGGAAAATATCCGCTGAAAAGGCTGCCGGACATCTCGGGTAGAGTTGCGGTCAATAGCTGATACAGGAGCGCCGGACGTGACAACTAGTCCATGGGGCCTCAATAACCGCGACAATATACATGCATCGATAGCGCAGTAGGCAGCACGCGAGTCTTATAATGTCGAGGTCATGAATTCGAACCTCACTCAGTATTCAATAAAATAACTAAATTTTTTCTACTTAAATACAGTACTGTAAGAACTGGTTGGTTTGAAAATTCAGCATGTAAAACAAGAAATACAACGGTGCGATAATAAAGGTTCTACTGAGATTTGAACTCAGATTTTCAGACTCAGAGTCTGAACTGCTAAACATTACACCATAGAACCACCGCTAGAAATGATAAAAAACCATAGAATTACTTATGTAAAGGGATCATGGATTTACTCATTCTTCCCTTTACGGAATAATTAAGTTATAAGCGGTTCAAATAAATAAAAAGGGGACGGCTGATCCACATTGCAAGTGTATTGGCTACTAATTCTAGTCTTCAGACATAAATAAATAGGGGTGTGACATTCCAAATGGATTAGTTGAGCAACGCGTGAGGGAAGGGTCCAATTCACAGAATTAACTTAACTGAACTGACTGGTATTTTAAACTGAGTCTCAGAGCTGCAAGGTGCTCAAGAGGACTTAACGGAACTAGCGAACTAAAGAGAACTAACAGAACTAACTACGAGAGGAAAGTCACGGCCTTTTATATGGAAACATGCGGACGTGACCCGAATAAGGGAAGCAATAAGGAAAGAAGGCTCCGTGCAAAAGCCACCCCCGACTCGAGTTGACAGTTCTACCAACTCACTGAAGTCATATTTTAGGGAGGTTAAATGGTACCCACCCTTAGGATGAGTCAATTATAGTTTAAAGTCGTGAGATTTACAGGAGAAAGCGTGAGTTTTAGGTATAAATTAGCGTTTAATAGTCCTGTGTTAAAGCCACCCCCGAACTGTGGTGACAGTTCAGGCAGGTCACTTAACTAGGGTTTAAGTGAATAATTAGTTGAAATATTTCTATATCTACGGTTATTAATGAATTGTGATCTTAATCTAAAAAAGGGTTGAATGTTCTGGTGCGTGCGTTGCAGGTGCAGGAATATTCTAGGCGTGGGAAAAGGTAAGAAGATGTTCTGGAAGTTTCCGGCTAGACGAAGGTGCTTCCATGTGTAAAGGTTTCTAGGCTGTGTATTTGCCAATAGACAACTCTGAATAAGATGTTACAACCATGCACTTATATACCGAAGATTGAAGATTAAGAAGAGGGAGGGGTTTACAATAACTTTGAATTTTATCATAAACAGTTAGTCTCAGGGAAGGTTGCATTCGTGACGCCGTTCTTGCTGGGTGGGGTTGCTGTTGCTGGGAGGAGTTGCTGTGGTCTATTACATTCCTTCCCCCTTCGACAAGAAGAAATTGGTCCTACAATTTTTTCCTCTCTGTCATCCGATTTCTTCTTCTCCTTACTTCTTTCCGGCATGTGGCGTGACACTGGTTAGATGAAAACTTGTTTTTACCTGTCACCAGCTGGACCTAATTTCTTTCCTTTACCGTTTTCCTTGTTTGTTGGACAATGTGTATATAGTTGGAGACACAAAATATACACAAGACGCAAGATATGTTTCCTTTACCGTTATTCACTTCCTTTAGGCTAAAAAGAGTGTTAGTTAATAAATGATGGTCTACGTTCCTTTTTTACAGGAATGCTACGACAGATTTCAATCAATTTTTTTCTTGACTGCTTTTCTTCTCTTTTCTTCTTTTAGTTTTTTCTTGACGCTTTTTTCGTCAGTCCTTCGTTTTCTTTCTTTGGTTGTTTTTGTGTTTGCTTGTTGCTGCTTGTTGCTTGTTGCTATTTTTACTTTTTTAAGGTTAGTTGTTTTTAGATCCAGTTTTCGTTGAGCATCTGCAAAGGTCTTCCCATACCATTCCATAACCCACAACATAAGTGCACGTCGTGTGTTTTCCTGTGCATTTGCGAGCTTGATCTGATTCCCAATTTTCTTCCATAATAGGGTAAATACTGCGTTGTTTCGGTGCGCTTGGTTGAGCTGGGTGTGATTGTGAGGGTTTTTCTATGGTAAGGGGTGTAGGAGCCGTCATACTAGCGAATGGTTGTTCTATTATTTCTTCTGGTGGTTGAATGTTCGAATTTGCGATCATCGAAATTAATCCGTGTGCTTCTTCCATATTGATTCCGTATCTTCTTAATCTTCTAGTTTGGCGAATTTTTGCCATGATTCTTGTAAAGGGGTCGCAAATGATGAATATGCGTAGGCATTGTAAAACAATTAATCTTTAATAGATAGAATAAGAATTTTCAATGTGCCGAACCATGAAAACATGGTACCTATCTGATTATCCTGTTTTCCTCTGCAGTACATTGTTCCAATTTTAACGGTTGGTCGATTCATAAGGTAAGACACATCTGTGATTCTTGAGAGATTAAATTACTATTTTCTTTTTCCAAAATCCATCTAGTTGATTCTTCAGAACAGGTCGCAGCGGAAATGCGATCTCCTTCCGTCGTCCGTGATGCAGATGTTGCTATTTGGTATACGTATCGTCTGCTTGACGATATATTCGAATTCCAACCTTGATGGTTGAGGATCATCTTTTGAAAGTTGGTTATGGGTTATTATTGAGTTGCTGCTTCCTGATTCGTAAGCAATATAGATGGTTAAATTCTTCTCTACTTGTTTCCCTTCTTCTTCGATAACTGCCATTTTTCGGTGTGCCAATCTTATAGTTCTCCAGGCGTAGGAGATGCTGTACAGTCGAGTCCCAAGTTGTTCGTCTTCTAATGGGCTGTTGAATAGAAATTGGACATCTTGAAGAGTCCAACGTCTTGTTCTAGACTTACACAATTCTCTGTAATCGTTGCAAACTGAAGTATCCAGGTCGGTATTTTGAAGGCATGTAGTTAGCGTGGTTTTTAGCATCTCATCTAAAAATTTTGTTGTTTCTGCAGGATACGTCAAGTACGTCAGAGGGATTCCAACCACTTTGTGTCCTATTGGTACGATGTCCTTATCTGGTTTGTTAAGAAACGATATTTTGATCTGTCGGCTGGTGTCGTAGAGACGGCTGGTATTATCCGACTCCGGTATTCGAGGAATTTCCACGTATCCTCTTCCTTTTAGTAATGTTTGGGTGCATGAACTGTTGGTTGTTCTTTCTCCCCACACGATCGTATTTTAATTTTGGATGAATTGTCCTTCCTGTTGGGTGGTGTTTAGTAATCCGAAAGGGCTTTCAATTGGGCGATCTGGTTTCTTATGTCGTAGCAAGATCTGTTCCGCTATACAGTTGAGGGTTTGGTATTCCTTGATTGCGTACCATTTACCTTCTCCTGTAGGTGTGGCTGTGAAACTGAGTCCCGTCGGATATTTAATAATCGCGTCTTATTTCTTTGTACTTGGTGTTATTTCTTTCCCGGATACAATGTATCATAAATAATCTAATTTTTCTTTAAAAAATTCGCACTTCTTCCTTTTCAACTTTAAACCCGCTTGTTTAAGAAGTCTAAAAACTGCTTCCAAGTGTGTCAGTAATTGATCAGTAATTGAATTACTGAACACTATAATGTCATCTAGGTAAACCAATGCGAATTTGTACAATACTGTTCCAAGATGTTTTTCATTGCTCTTTGTGCTGGGAGCATTTGTTAAACCGAACGTCATCCGATTAAATTCGTATTGGTCCAATTTACAAATGAAAGCTGTTTTGTGTTTATCACTTTCCTCTATTTCTATCTGCCAGTAGCAGCTTAGTAAGTCCAATGTTGAAAAATAAACAGATCCGCACAACGCGTTCATTGTGTCATCTATCCTAGGTAGAGGGTACTTATCCTTAACAGTAATTTTGTTCAATGCTCTGTAGTCGATGCACAATCGCATCTCTCCATCTTTTTAGGTACCATTACTATGGCTACAGCAAAAGGACTGTGGCTTTATCTTATTATTTTGTTACTTAGCATTACCTCTATTTTAGCCTTAACAACAAGTTTTAGGGATTCGGGTGTTCTTCGTAGTCTTTGATTAATGGGAGCGTTATGGCCTATGATGATGTGATGTTTCACTTGTGTAGCTAGTCCCAAGTCAGATTCTTGGTCTGCGAAAAGACTTTCGTGTTTCTTTAGTAATATTTCAATTTTAGTTCGTATGTCGTCTGATACATTGAGTGCTTGTTCTACTTTTTCAGCGATCTTAGCTATCTGCTTAGTTTTATTATTAAAGTCTAATTGAATGAAGGGTTCTAAGTAACGATAATCTTGTTGTGTAACATCTTCGTCTTCTCTATCAATTGGGATTAGTGGTATATGGATTCCTGCTTTGCTAAATATTACGCTATAAATGGGCATGGTATTACTTCCAAAATTATGTTCTACTCCAAAGTGATTATAACAAATTTGACGATTTTTAGTGTTAATCTTCACATTATTGTTAGATAAGAAATGTAGTCCTAAGATGCATTGTTCATTTCAGTTGTTTATAACATAAAAGTTATGGTTAATAATATGATTATCATTAATAACAACTGAAAATTCAAATTTCTCTATCGATTGAAGTTCTTGTCCCGACACAGTTCTAAAAATGGGAGGATTCGTATATTTTACTTGTTTTAAGTTCTCATTACACTCTAGAGTATCCAATATTTTACTGGATACTAAACTAGCAGCGGCGCCAGTGTCCACTAAAGCTATAATTTCCCTATTAAAAATTTTAACGGGAATACGTATCAGTTTAGGGATTTCTACTTCTATATCTGATCCTAAATTGTATGTTAGTTGGGAGTTACGTATTAGTTTTATGGTGTTTATCGGGGACCTGGGTTGTTGGTACGTGCTATATCTGTCCAACATTCTCTTGCAATATGCCCTCTTTGGTTACACTTGTAGCAGGTTATTTCTCGATTTTCAGTGGTTCGAGGATTGTTGCCAGGTTGATGCTGCTGTAGATGTTGCTTGCTGTTATAACGCACTTGATGTCTGTAGTTGTTAAAGTTTGGTCCGTTGTAGTTTCCTTGCCTGATGGGGTATTCGTTCCGATATGGGGGACGTTGGTGAGATGGAAATCTGGTTTGCCTGTATCCTGAAGAATTATAATTTCTTCGTCCTGACTCTGTTTCGACTGAGACTTCTTTCTCGACTTCATTCTCGGCTGTATGACTGTCAGGAAATCGCACTCGCGAATCATGAGATATTGAGTAGCGTTCACTTGAACGTGGTCTTCCTTTTTCGTATTGGTCAGTTACAGATATGGTAACGTCATTTTTCTGTGAGGATCCACGTTTCGTATTAGTACATTTAAATTCGGACAGAGCTTCTGTTAATTTTTGCTCAAGTAATTGGATTTTATCATCTTGTTGTTTTTCGTGATGCATTATCCCTGCTATGACAGCTGACATAACCTTGTCGTCTGTAGCTTCTTTTGTGTGTAGAATTTTTTCAGAAATAAAAAGTTGTTTACATAATGCGTCGAAGTCTTCTTTGTTTTCTGGCATTCGTAGATAAAGTTCTGCTTTATACTTCGGTAGTAATCCTTGCAGTAGGATTTTGCTTTTTCTGTGGTCCCTAATCTTTTTCACTTTGTTTAGTAATTGGCCTTCAATAATAGTTTGGTTGTGATCAGCCCTTTCTTCTTTATCAGCGATGGTATCGTAAAGATTGTTTAACCTTGATACGAAAGCTCTGCAGTTTTCTTCCGGTTTTTTAGTTAGTTTTGAAAGTTTTTTCTCCAGCGTAGCTAAGTCGTATGTGTCTTGAAATCTTGTTATTAGGGCTTCTTTCCAATCCTGGTAATTTAGATCATCGCCTTCCTCCTCAGCGTAGTTTTCATGCCATTCAAAGGCTTCGCCTTTCAATCGATCAGAGAAGAAACGTATTTTTTGGTGGTCATCCCATTCGTTCTTTCGTACTACGTGTTCGGCACCTCGAAGCCAATCTGATATTAGTTTGTCAGTACTTTTTCCTTTGAAGATTGGGATTGCCTTTTTGTCTTCTCTGGAGAATAGCTCTCCTAGGACCTTCACTATTGGTTGAGTGAAGTACCTGTCCACTTTCTTCTCGTCTTCGTCGTCCTGCTCAGTTGTTGGAATATCGTCATCTTTGAGATTTTTCTGGGAGGTGTTCGCGAACGTCTTCTGCGTTGTGCTTTTCGAAGCGTCCTCGTCATCATGTGTTACGCCCATGTCGACTTTCTTTTTTAGTTGTTGATTTTCTTGCTCCAAATAGATGATTGTCTTGTTTAATTGTTCTATTTGCGTTTTAAAGTTTTCTATTGATTGTTCGAAATCGTTGGTTTGTTCTATTTCCTGCTCGTAGTGGAGTGACTTGTCTCGACTGTCTGTCGGCAAGGTCAGCTCGTTAGTTCACCTACTATCTTATCACCCACTAGTTTGGTTATTTCTCCGGGTTCGTCCTCGTCTAACCTTGCGTCGTTGGAGTCTTCACTCTCTTCAGTCTCAATGAATTGAACTTGAAGATTTTTGTATTCTTTCACTCGGTTTTCTAGAAAGGTTATTTGATTTTCTTGTTCCCGTACCCGATTTTGTAGTTCTTGAAGTTCTTTTTCAAGGTTCTTGTTCTTCGAAGTAAAATCTAGCACGTTTGTCTTTAAATTGATTTTTTCTGTTGTAGGCTTGTCGAGTCTGTCTGCCAAAACTTTTATCTCTTTCTGGAGCTGTTCTTCTGTGTCTGAGACTTGTTTTAACAGGTTTTCTGCAGTGTTGAATTTCTAGATCAGCCTGGTCTTCTCACCTTCATGTTTGTTGATTATTTCTTGCCTTTAGGTCTCGACAGCTGCGTTGTTTTCCTCTTTTCTTTTGAGAAGGTTCTGCATTTGGTTCTCGGTTGCTCAGGTGGTTTCAAGGCTTTTAGGTTCTAGGTCGGTGATTCGGGAATTTGCTTTTTCAAGGGGGTTCTTCAGAACCTTGTTGTTTTCTTGAAATTGCTCTAATGAACTGCTTAAAGTGTATTTGGAACTTTTTGCCTTCTTTTTGTTCCTCTCCAATTGTTTTTGCACGTTTGAAAGTTCAAATTTAGGGTAGATATCTGCTTTTTATCTTGAATTAATGCAATTACTTACTCTTTCTGCAATACACTGATGGTACCGAACAAAAATTCTTTTTCTTTTCCATGCAACATGTGTAACTGTTGGAGTAAACTATCGAGTGTTCTGGTGTTCCCACCTTGTGCGACAATATCGTCGTTGAGTGTGTTAGTAGCATTTGCAATGGTTTCTGCCGTTACACCATCTGTTACTTTTAAAGTTTGTTCTAGAAGGTAGTAAGTGTAAAAATGCAGCGAATTTTGCGTCGCCTGACTTGCTTCTTGTTTCTGTGTTTTTAACTGTTGGATATTTTCAGTTGTTGAGATTCTCTGGTATGATCTACTTCTTTCTACGTCTTGCTTAAATTCTAAGTCTATTAAAGTCTTCCAATGGTCCAAAAATTGTTCTCGATTGTGACTTAGGTTTGGGTCTTGTTCGGTTAAATCAGATTCTTGTAGTACGGGGTATAAAGGTAGTAGTGTGTTCTCGTTGAGATCAGTCTTTTGTACAGGTGGATCAAATGGCATTCGCTTACCTCGATGGTGTTTCGATGTCAGTTGCTTGAAGACTTGTTGATAGAAGCGTAAGAACACTTGCAGCTGGCAAATGAAGCACACATTTTAAACTTTTCTTCCAGAGTCTTGTTGTTGGTCTCGTTGGGACCTCCAAATGTAAAGGTTTGTAGGCTGTGTATTTGCCAATAGACAACTCTGAACAGGATGTTACAACCATGCATTTATATACCGAAGATTGAAGGTTAAGAAGGGAGGGGTTTACAATAACTTTTACATTAAAAGTTAGCCTCAGGGAAGGTTGTATTCGTGACGACCTTCTTGCTGGGTGGGGTTGCTGTTGCTGGGAGGAGTTGCTGTGGTCTATTACACATGTTAGTCGGCTGCTGTAATAATATGTCTTCGGGTGGTGCAGGTGTCTTTTGGGAAATCGATGAGAAATATGTCCGTTCTGTTGCTGCTTGCAGTTTTATGGTGGGTTCAAGTGAAGGCTGTGTGACGAGGGATGTGGGGAGATACAGTGAAGAAGCCATGCTTAAAGAACCCTAGCGGAGTTTTGTCGGGTTGGATCCCGTGTTGAACCAGTGTGCTTCACCCGTGTGAAATGTGACACTGGTGAAACACACTGGTGTTACACCTCTTGTTCGCGTGATAGGGCGGGTTTAACACCGGTGTAAGTTATAAAGCTTTACCCGCAAATTTTATAGTTATTTTGCACCGGTATTGTTCTAGTTAAATATACCCGTATAAAGCTCAAATTTGTCCCAGTGTACTTCTCTGATTATCCCTACTATATTAACCGGAGTAATACACTAATATGTAACTGGTGCACTTCTACAGCTGAAATTTTTGTATAATGGGTGCATAAACCCGTATCAAACCCTTTACATGTGCTGGTGATTTTCTCTCAGTTTTAATCTCATGCTATTTGTTGGTAGATCACACTTGTGTTACCCTATTGTATTTGTTTGGTGCATCGCACTGGTTTTGAACCCTTCAAACATACCAGTTTTCACAGTTACAATCTTGGTCCGTCTCTTTCACGAGTGCAAACAAGCTAGACATTTTCAGTAAACAGACAAGTACTTTTTACTGCCACGTATTTTATTTCTATTGTACTGCTGAATGAAAAAGCATGACATTAGGGCACAAAACAAGTAATTTATTTACTGATGCAGTCCAGAAGGTCTAATAACCATGAAATGTTAAATAAAAATTGTCACAATGTAAAAACCTAACATTGGAATCTTCTTAGTATACCAACGACAAAACAAATTAAAGACTAAAACAGTTAACTAATGCTTCAAGTCTATCTATATACTGTTTCAATGTGATCCCATCGTTGTATTGCATCGGTGTTACTGTTGCTGATGTGGCAGGTCTGTCATCTGTCTGTTCATCACGGCATGTGTTGCGGAATTCTCTGGCGTGTGTCGATATCGTACTCAAACCAAGAATTCCTTGGGTAACGAAACCTTTGAAAAACATTGCTTCTCCACTGATTTGGTTCTTGATTTTTACCGTTGGCAAAATGTGTCCCAACTGGTGGGTATACCATGAATTGCATGCATTCCGAAACCCAGGTTGTTGGAACACAAGTGTAGTAAGTGATGTCTTTGAAGTTTTCATCTCTTTCAACCGTTTTTACGAGGTAATACTTGATAGATGTAACATTATTAACACTTTCTCCCCCGTCTTCTCCAAATTGTGTATGCCCTTCCAGTGCATGTGTATTCTTTCAACCTAATAAAGTACCATTATTTTCGCAAAAAGTTCTTTATTTATAAAGTTATTATACCTGGAAGGCACCAGAACTACCCGCATTGCTGTTTGATAAAGATTCCTCGTCGCCTTCAGCTGTTATTGGCTCCATGACTGATATTTTGCCTTTTTTGTTTGTTTTTCAACAAATTCACACAAACTCGCCAACAGGAATTCCCAACTGACATGCACGAGGAATAATTAAACATTAGTCTGGAAATATTAAATTAATAAGCTTAGTTTTACCATCGGCGTTATTCACCACTAAATGCGATCACCACGCGATATGTCTTTTTCCAAGTTCGTCTGCTCTTTTGCAGCGTTGAGAATTCTAAAGGTATGGAAAGTTAAATAATAAAAGACGATTGATAAGCGACCGCAAAAGCATTCTTACTGCTGGTATCCATGGCTACCACAATATGTCGTCGTCTGCATTTCCACTTGTGTTTTACAATATTGTAAAGTGAGCGCGTGACAACTTGTATCAGCCCGACAAGAAGTAAGTTCTAAATACTTGTAAGGAATGCAACGCCATGACTTGTCCAGTATATAATTTGTGTGTGACTCATTTTTTAACAATGAATCTTGCTTTCTGTCTCATATTTATTAATTTACCCTCAGTTTTCTGTGTATACATAGTATAAAGTATATTTGAATTTACCGCGCCTTGCGGCGAAAAACAGACAAGTTGAATTTTTATTCCGGTGTGTGAAACAGGTTTGAAACGCAGTAAACATTGGATGGAAAACTATATTTATGAAACAAGATGTAGACGCGTTTCATTGCAGTGTCAAACCAATATGTTCCTTACAAACTGTGGTAACAAATTGAAATAAAAATATGAGGTTGGCAAACCAATATGAAATGCATATAGATGTAATTTTAAAAGCTATATGTCAACCACTTTGATGAATATTTCTATGTCCTTATCACAGAAAAAGTAAACCAATATGCTGTTTCGTTAACTAGCCTACCCATGGCTTCAAACCGGTGTCACACACACTTAAAAAGGCGCAGAAACCACAAAAAATGTAAGTGTGTGACACTATTATGAAACCAATATTCCCCGAATAAATCCCCAACACCAACTAGATGAATTTTTATGGTGCTTAAATCTAGTTCTACCTAAAGTTCATATGGGTGTCAGACACCCTCCGAAAAATGCCATCAACTAGAGGGGAAAATATCATTAAGGAGTGTCCTGCACCCGTTAGGAATGCTCTTGAATCTGGTTTACAAAAATTACCTTTACTCTAAGTAAAAATGAGGCAAAATAGTTTCGTAACACGAGGATCCGAAGAGTATCAAATGCAGCTTTCACATCGCAAATTCAGAATTACGTTAAATGAGGCTTTTCATTTGAAATTCCTCGGTTGCGTGAAGCACACCCAATTTGAACCATAAATGAAGGGTTTGAAATAAGTGTTTTACACCACACCAGATCCACACCAAAAAAACTCCACTGGGGAATGGGAATTCTGTTACATGACTCCCGGGCTCGTAAAATTACGTCCTGTAATCGGTCTAGTCAAACATAAGTTTGCAGTAGAGGAGGTAGATATTGTTTCATGTCGATTGGTTCTGAAATGTCCATCACTTCTCGACGTCGGTTTCTTCTATGGGTGGTTTTGTTGAGATTTTTAAGTGTGCAGCAACAGCTCCATGTCGTCTTGAATACGCCAAGCCATCGGAGGATTTTGAAGGCGATGGTGCAGATGATTGCTAGACCAATGAAGAACATGATGATCTTGAATGTTTCCCACCAGCTCATATAGCTGGTTATTCCTGTTTTTTTCTTCTGCTGCAACAATGATATTTCTAATCGCTGTTGATGAATTGATGCCTGTTTTCATGCTTTGTTCAGCCATTGCTGCTGCGAGATCTGCTATGATGTTCATGTGGCTTGTTGTAATGCCATCATTAGCCTGGGCTTCATAGTCGTGTGCATTATCATCGTCGTAGCGGAAGGACGTAGGCAAATCCCGTTCTGGTTGTAAAAGGGTTGCTTCGGCTTTCTCCCAAGTACCGTTACTATAGAAATGATGTCTTCCATTAAAATTGACGTAATAGACTCTCCAGTAGCATGGGCTGTACGGGCAAGTTCCCAGCCGTTTGTGGCGATGATGAAGTTTTTGAATCGAGGTTGAGGTCCACAGCTTGTCGTTTCAGTAGCGAATGTTATTCTAATGGCTCTGCATTGCTTCAACAATACAGTTTCTCTTTGTGCTTGAAGATTCATGCATTCGGGAAATTGTAGGATGCTGACTGCTAGCCATCCGTCGTATTTAGCAGCTGAGATTGCAAGAGCTCTTTTAGTCCAAACTAATTCGCATTGAGTGTTCCTCACGATTCTCAGAATATCATTTTTTGTTCAGTCAGTTTGTCGCGTACAAACTGTACGTGTACGGCCAAACCGACTTGAGTGTTGAGTAGGAGAGAACAGGGTCATCATGGACAATATATTTATTTTTCGTTTTTTTAATGTTGAGTATAATTCAATTCTAATTTTTGATGTGTGTGGTGTAGCAATTTCATTTCGACTTCCTTGAATTTTCTTTTTTTCTTTCACAAATAAAAAAGATGAAACTGTTCTTGTGAAGTCATTTTCTGAACAGAAGTTGAAAATGGTGGGGTAAAACTGGACAGGCATTGTATGAAATTGGACAATGCCAGTTTCAGTAATACAGTGCCATGGCCAAAAAAAAATTTATACATATGTTTGATTGCTACATTCATGCTATGTTCATTTATACACATCCATTTTTAATTTTGCATTAAAATAAGGTATTTATATCGGCTTTGATGAAATGGGGGTTGAATTGGACATTTCGTTTGTTTGTTTTTTTTAAAAGGGGGTTCCCAACAAGGGATCAATTATCGAAATACAATCGATTGATACAACAAGCAGACGACAGTCATGCTTCTTTGAGAAGAAATGGCTAATGGTGGTCGAATACTCTTTGATAGCTCATTATACATTGGAGAAATTCCATTCATCACTTTAGATAATATCTCAGGTAATTTATTTTCAAAATTCTAACATTTAAGATGTATGTGATGAAGGGCAAAAAGGTTACATTGTTACTGAAATAAGGAAAAAGAATTCCATTTTTGTTTCTGGTAGGCCTACCACATGTGAAATTAGTTCAATATTAAATCCTCATTCGTCTAATATTTTAAGGTCAATTGATATTTTGGCTCTTTGATGAAAACACTGGCCAATTTCTCAACTCCTTAACTGCTGAATTTTTAAGTGTGAATCTACTACATCAACAGACAAAGGCATCATTTTGGATCAGCATCGTTCAAACTGTTAGTTTGAAGCTTGCGTGATCAGCTTATTATAGGACAATCTTTCTCGAGGTAAAATATTTCATGTAATCTTTTATTTTTAAACATATTGTAAGAGATGTTGTTTGGTGAACAGTCATTTCATCAGTCATAAGCATCGAAGCTATGACTTCACACTCAACCATAGTCCACCATGTGTTTTTACTATAAATGAACCAAAATTTGTTTCTTTCTTTTTCTAGTAATCCTTCTCTTGGATATTGATTGGTCGTGCTGGTTTTCACCAACAAAATAAAGTAAGAAAAAAATAGACGTTGTGTGTTTCATGTCTGCAACAATCATTTAATAGATTTCTTTGAATTAGATGAATAGATCATATGTAAGGAAACGATTAGATCCCAAACCACAAGAAAAAGACATAAGAGCTGCTATTGCTAAAGTTCTTAAAGGGCTTGCAACTATACGCTCTGCTGCAACTGAATTTGGGTTGTAGAAATCAACTGTAGCCTACTATAAATCTAAACATACTCTGGAAAGTCTAGTTCGTTCGAAGTCCATCAAGAAAGCAGAGCATCATAGCCAGATTTTCTCTGCAGCACAAGAAACAGAATTGAGTGATTATTTGAAGAGTTGCTGTTTTCTCAATCACGGGCTAACGACCATAGAGACTCGTAAATTGGCTCACACCCACGCAATAAAAATAGAATAAAAATTCCCGTAAATTGGAAACTCAACAATATCGCATCAGCAGATTGGCTAATAGCATTTCTTAAACGGAACGCGAGACCATCTATCAGAAAACCTGAAGCAACAAGTCAGGCTCGTGCAGCAGGTTTCAACCAGCCCGTAGTTTCTTTATTTTCTGACCACCTAAGAAACGTTTATGCGAAGCACAACCAATTGGTTGCTTGGGACTGGTTGATGAGTCAGGATGGATGACGGCAGAAAATTTTTTAAATCTATTCCTCACTTCCAATCCCACGTAAACGCAACAAAAGATCGACCAGCGCTTTTGTTAATGGATAATCATGCCAGCCATATTGATTATTGTGTAATCGATTATGCCAAAAACAACGGAATTCACCTCCTGACTCCCCCATTGTTCTCACGCACTGCAACCGTGCGATGTGTCTGTCTTTGGTCCCTGTAAGAGAGCACTAAGAAACGCCCATAATGATTGGATTCAGATGAATCCTGGTAAAAGAATTAGTATAAAAGAAGTTGCAAGTCTCTGCAAGGGGCCTTATGTTTCGAAAATAACATCAGAAAACATTATTCCTGGCTTTTGTTCGACTAGCATATGGCCTTTTAATAGGAACGTAATTCAAGTTTCAAAATATGCACCATCCATCGTAACCGACAGACCAGGTTGTATTTATTTGTAGTCTCTCTGGCCTTATCTTTATAAGAATTGTTGATTTTTTTCCATTTTTGTAGCTCCTACCATCGATCTAGCAGGCAAGTTGCTGGTGGATGATCAACATTCTCATAATGGATTGCATTCGTAAATCATCAATATAGATTCGAATTCCCAAGGTAATATTTTTCTTCAGTTATTTTGTCTTATCTTGATGAGAATTACCGATTATATTTGATTTCGGGAAGCGACTAACGCTGGGCTACCGAGCAACTAGATGGACGATCAGCAGTCTGCCAATAGATATGATGCTGCTGATACCGAAAATGTCACTTCTATTATGGACAACCAACAACCTGTTCCTCTTTAAAAAGTGGCCAATATCAATTCGGATTATCAGCAAAATTTTCCTGGTATGGCACTTTGAAACAATCGAGTTCTTAATACAAATAGCATCATTTAAAATTTTCGGTATTTGTTTAATACGATTATCTTCAGACGCACCAGCAGTTGTTTGTTCGTTACCATCCGCCCATTTTCGAGAGTTGAAAACAACCAAACATCGGTTCGTCGATCACAACGACCACAAAGTAGAATTGGTCGTACTAGAATTGTTACGGACACACCGGAAAAAAACGCGATTGAAGAAGAATTTAAAAGAAGACAAGAGAGGGGAACGAAAATGAAACCAACAAAAATAAGACTGTTGTCTACTTCCAACAATCCAAAAGAAAAATAAAGAAAATGAAGTAGGTCTAAAGAGGGAAAAAAAAAAACGATAAAGAGATGAAGACGATGATGGATCTGATCAAATGAATGAAACCCGAAAATATCCGTGTATTACCAGAAGCGGACGCTCTGTCCATCGTCCCATAAGGCATGTTTAAAAATGTGATGATCATAGCTCATTGTCAAAAATGTAATATGAAATAAGTAACATACAACCAAGATATCTGAATATTAAAAAAATATTTTTTTTTATATATTCTGAAAAAAAGTATAAATCACTAGCAAGAGCAAAACGGAACGAAAGTTTAAAAATTTACCATAAAATTTGGTTATAATGCTAACCAAATGGTTATAATCAACATGATCTTAATTACAACAGTTTGATACAGCCTGAATATTTGGCTCCTCCTTTGGCCTCTCCCACTTCGATAGTTAAGCTGTCCGATATCAGCCCCAGATGCCTTGTCCAAATTGGCCCAACCTGATGCCCTTTAGTATTTTATTCATAATTATAAGATGCAATGATAATAATTTTAAATTTTTACAGAATAAACTAAAAGAATGAGAGATCTAGTTATTTCTCTAACTATTTTATAAATATTTTGTTTTTTCAACTAACAAAATACAAAAGTAAATGTGGAGGATAACAGCAGGTAGCACATCCATTTTTTTGTCTTTTTACTACACCCACAATATACATGCGATGTCGCAAAAAAACATCATGACAATAAAGTGTGTAAAGATTATCATAAATAAAAAGAAAAAAACCTTCATTAATTTTAGTACTTTTGACATTTGTCCTAATTGAACCGTGTCCAAGATGACCCCGTTCTCCCCTATTTGTTCCAGGGCAGTTACTGTGTTATTTTTACTTGTCCTGATAAAGTTTACTGCCTGATAAAGTTGTCGTTTCTCGTTGAGGAGTTTCGTAGTCAGATTCTTCGCTGGCTTCGTCGAGGTGGGGGATTGAGATGAACAGGTGTTCATTCCCAATAACCATAAACGATTCGTTTTTATGGCGAGGCAGTTGTGAGGCATCTGCCTTTTGGTGTAATATGAAATGCGAACTGCTGTTTTTCGTCCTCGAGGCAAATTGTTCCTGGAGTCAATGTTTTGATGAGAGCGCTTTCTCCGCTGCTGACAAGTCTGGGAGTGTTGTCGAATGCAGTAGCTACTGTGATATCCCAGATAATCGTGAGATGATTGTGTGTATGAATCCCGTCCGAAACATTTGCTTTTCCAAGAGGAGTTTCGATGATGTCATCGGCTCCTTGTCGAATGAGTCAAGTTCCTTCCATCATGCAATTAATTACATAGGGGAGACGGTTGAGAACCAGCTCCAGCCAACCAGCAGTCATCAGTTAAGTTCATTTGAACGTCGTTGCATCTTTTTGTTTTAGCCATAATTGTGCATTCAGTTAATGATGTTTCCACCGCAACTGTTTCTGGAAATATTGTTTGTTGACTGAAGAAATCTGTCTTGATGTGGTTGATTTTCATCCATCTCTCGCAGATTGACGCTTGGAATTTCATTCAAGCTTTTCTGTTTGTCCATAGCATGTAATCGACTTCTTTTTTCGTTAGTTTCAGCAATGACGGGCAATTTTCGTCATTCGTTTATAAATGTTTTTTTGTGATGGATTATCGCAGTTGCAGATTATAGTCTCGAATGCCAATGCAGTGGTGTGTAATATTTTTGTTAGCATGAAGTACAGCAACATTTTCTGAAGATAAAGTCGAATAAGTTTGATGCTGCAGACAAAATGGTTGTTTTTGTTCGATGAAAATCTATCCGTGATCAGAAATTTCTAGGAAGACGGATTTGGTGGAAGATATGAAAAATGTGTTAGAATGAAGGATACAATGTAGGAATGGAAAGTAATTTATAGTTTCAGGAAATTTAAATGATTCTTTTTCTTTTGTTTGTTTGCTTTTTTGGTTTTTGTTTTGTTAATGTTTTTTTGTTTTGTTTTTTTTCTTCGTTTTTTTTTTTTTTTGTATGTATATACATCTTTGTTTATGTCGTGTTTTTGTTTTGTTTTGATTTCTCGAAGGAGTGTGGAGAAAATGACAGTAAGTGAAAGAGAAAAAGTGTACCGCGACCTGCTAGGTGTCGTGGATGTGTAGTTTGAATGGAAAAATGAAGAAATATGTTAGTATTTTTTTTTATCACTTAACTACGCGTGATTTAATTAATATGAGTAAAAACTTGGTTGGGGGAAAAACATGTTATGAATGATGAAGGGAAGAATAGTGGAGTTTGTACATATAGTGAAGTTGTGTAAAATGTGGATGTTAAAATGACCACTAGATGTATGTCATGATGTTTTTGGAAGAAAAATAGGACATTTTTTTATTAAATTTCAATATTTTACTTTTATGCATGCTTTTTTTAAGGATTCAATTTTTTTAGTTTTTTTTTAACTATGTTTATTTAATTTTGGAAATAGTTTTATGTATTTCGTCGGGAAAATATTAATTAGGGACGAGAATGAAAAATAAAAATTAACTTTGCACCGCTGGAGCTGTCAACGTCTGCTTTCATTTGGCTTCTATTCGGCATGAAGATTTCTACGTTTTATGTTGATAGTAAAAAGAATGTCTTAAATTTTAGGGAATTGCGATAATTATATTTTGTGAATGAGTTCTGTGCAGTGTTGCCACCGACTTGAAATTTCCCCATTTCATGGAAATTCAGACCTCTCTATGGAAATCTTAGGGAAATGTTAAAAATGTGGAGGAAATAAATGAGAATTTGAAAAATTGTGGAAAACTAAGAAATTGCTGTCAAAACAATCAAAAGTTTCCTAATCTTAATCTCAAGGCTATCGTCAAAGGGCTGCCAGCTCCCTCTATGAACTGCCCACTAGCGCGCCCCCTACAGTAAGAATAAAAACTACTTTAGTCGCCCTACCTACTACCTAGTCGGTGCTGTGTTGATATTTCTTTTATTTATTATTTATCTTTTACTTATTGAGAGTATGAATGTTTAAGATATATAGGGCTGTTCGACATCTTTTTCACATTTGATTTGATCGCGCAACGCAGCATTCGACGGCCGATTCTCTCCTATGACTATTTTGTTATTGTGCGACAAATGAATAAATGTAAAAGTTTCGCTGAAAAAGTTAGTGTTTCGTTTCGTTTTTATTCCATCATTTTGTTTTGTTAGTAAAAGTGTGGTATGTCGTTTTCCGACTATGCAAACGGACTCGTAAGTGATGCGAAAACTCATTAGTTAGTTAAAATTGTTAAATAGAGAGTGTCCCTATTCAATTCCCAAATTCATACGGAAACACTGGATTAGATTGTTGCCCAATAGTTCCCAAAATTTCTCCCCCAGACGTATTCATCTATTTGTTCAAAACCAAAAGTAATCAAACCACTTGGAGGCCCTTTTGTGGTGCATACAAGGGAATTTCTTCTGAGTCACAGCAGGCTGTTAGAGATGGCTGGGTTAGAGAGTTCATAGGCATTTGCTCTCCTGCAACCCAAGTTGTATTGATGAAGGCCAAGAAATCCTAAAGTAAAACTACATATCTAATCACATAAATAATAATAATTCATTGGTTTGTGTGGGCTCTCACTAAAGGCTTGGGAAGCTGAGACCTAACCATATATACGGATTATTATTATTTATATCCAGGCCTAACCCTCGATTAGGCCACGTGTTGGGTATGCCTAAAAAAATAGCGTGGCTTGGGTTTTCTGGTAATCATGAGATCTTCCTTTTTTGCCTTATTTTATTACTTTAGTTTTATTTTAGTTTTGTTTCTACATTTTAAACACAAACAATATTTTTTAACGTTGGAAAGAACATGTAAGCGAGAACTGAGGAGCCACAAATTTTACAGACCCCTATTCGCATTCCTCTATGTATTAGACCTCCATGCCGTCGCTGCATCGAATAATCTAACTCAGCTGATACAAAGAGGGTGCTAAACACGGGAGTTTAATTGGAACACGATTAAAGCTTGTATTCCTAGTTTTTTTTGCCACACTTTTGAGATATTTAGACTGAATGGGGTCGGGAGCCAGCCGACCAGTGAACAGTTGGTTGCTAAGATAAGAGACACACGTCTCGACGGTAGCGTTGTTTGAGCGTAACTCTGAATATATAAAAAAAGGGTTGGGAAAAGAAGGACAATGAAAAGATGGGAGGAAGGGATACTTCTTTGTCCGTGATGCGTTGCCAAACGTTGTTTAGACGTCTCGCACATTGCCGCCCTGTTTTCGTCCTCGGAAACATCTGCCTGCCGTTCTCGTCCTCTTCTAAAAAAGGCAAAGTTTGTGGACCGGGATTGGGTGTAGAGAGAATGAGGGTACATTTGACGTCTTAAGACCGGCTTCCACTTTTGGATGGGTTGGTACGACTCGAAAGACTTTATCGTGTTTAGGGACCAGACGACTCGTCGTCGAGACCTCGATAGACATTAAAGACGTGACCGATGGGCCAGATCCATGAGGGGAATTCGGTGTAACGACGAGAACTAAGTCGTTGACAGCGAGGTTTCGCCGTGAACGAAGCCATTTTCTTCTTTCGATGAGGTTGGGGACATACTCTGGGCCACCTGTTCCGAAAATGTGTGATTAACTCCTGAGCTTATTCGTAACGCCTTCTGCTGGATGTGGTTGAGCCAGGAGAAGAATCTAGATGGCATCCCGGATGAGCACGCAACAGTAGAAAACGATTCGGTGTGATGGCCTCAAAGTCATTGGGATCGACGCTGACGTGGGTCAACGGACGGGATTTGGCGTGAGGGGCTTCCAGCCCAACAATTGCCGGGACGAGGACGTCTTCGGTAACGGACCGATTGTCTCAAAATCCCTCGAAGCGTGGTTTAGCAGATTTGATTCAGTCGCTCACATTTTACCGCAAAATAAGGGAGCTACGGGCGGACTTTGAATCTCCATTCAATAGGTAGATTTTTCAATTTCTCTATCTTACGCACCAAGTCAGCTTCATTCCAGCGGGGAAGGATGCGATTGATCTCCTGCTCACCGGCGACCAGATTTGTGCCGTTGTCGCTGTAGCAAAGTGCTGAGGGAGACCGCGACGATCAGCGAAAACGTGAGAAAGCGTTTATGAAGGAGTCCATATCCAGGGAATCTGCAACTTCGAGATGTACAGCCAGACAGTCCAGGCATGTAAAGCATGACGCCGCCGTAGCGTTTGACAGATCTTCTCAAGATGGCTACTGGTAACGGGCCAAAAAAGTGAGATGCCGACATTAGTAAAAGGGGGAAGATGTGTTTTGAGACAGCTAGCT